>NC_133326.1:497570062-497741851 GCF_042186555.1 Aquarana catesbeiana | reverse complement strand
TTGGATAAGCCACACAATTGGCTGTTCCTAGAAAAAGACTCAACAAAAAGTCTGAGATACCCTCCCAGGGATGAGGTACGACTGTACCAACACAGGTCCCTACACTGTTGGCGGCTGCCACTGCGTACCGGAGGGTCTTCCCATCAGCCCTCCCAGGGACCAGGTACGACTGTATCAAGACAGGTCTCTGCACCAACGCTTCATCTACTGAGCTCATCTAAAAGGTATTTCCAATTTTCAGCCACATTTTTTACACCTACTTTATATTTGTTACGTGTTCCCTGAGCATGCATCCTGGCAGGCCAGGAAAGGGGGTGAGCATGCACCGCCCTCTTCTCCTCATCCATACCAGGCCACATGCCCTTGACATGGGGAGGTGGCTTGTCATGGGGGAGGCGGGTCCCCCTTACCACTCCCCATGTTGAGGGCATGTGGTCCAGTATGGCTCAGAAGTGGAGAGGGGTGCATGCTTATCCCTCCTTTCCTGGTCTGCCAAGCTGCATGCTCGGTTGGGGTTCTGGTATCAGATTTGTGATTTGTGGGGCCATGTTTTTTTTTTTCATTGTTCGCAAGTGCTTCCCTCTTTGAAGGTGAGCAGCAAGCTTTAATTTTTTTTTCAGTTTTACTCTGTGAATGAAAACATGTAACAGATATAAAGTAGGTGTCACCCCAATATGGCTGCAAACGAGGAAATACCTTTTAGATGTGAGTCAAAGAAGTAGCGCTGGTGCCCTATTCAAGTGGTCCCCATTCAAATACCCGTAAAACAGTGGAGACCGGCCAGCAGACCTGGGCACGGTAGGTGGAGCTGGTAGCAGCTCCACAGACAATCATAGACAATGATGATGGACTATCAGGGCTAGGGATGAGCCGAACACCCCCCCCCCGGTTCGGTTCGCAGCAGAACTTGCGAACAGACCAAAACTTCACACAAACATTAGAACCCCATTGAAGTCTATGGGACTCAAACGTTCGCAATCAAAAGTGCTCATTTTAAAGGCTAATTTGCATGGTATTGTCCTAAAAAGGGTTTGGGGACCCGGGTCCTGCCCCAGGGGACATGTATCAATGCAAAAAAAAGTTTTAAAAACGTCTGTTTTTTCGGGAGCAGTGATTTTATTAATGCTTAAAGTCAAACAATCACAAAACAAATCTCTCCTGCGCTCAGGTGTCCAGGAACTGAACATGTGGTGCGACCACCTATAACAAGGTATTGCCTAGCGTCTTGCAGCCCTCCTCTGAACAATGGGTATTCAAGCTAGAAAAAACAGAAAAAGAAGGAGGGTGCACTAACCTAGTGCATTACCACTGATAAACTTTATTAAAGCATAAAAACAGCAAAAATTATACTCACAAACGAGCTATCGAAACCAGCTTTGAAAAGGGCGCAAATGACCGGTCTGACCCTCTTGGCAATAGGTCCTGGTGTGTCGATCCACAGAACAGCGCATTTGCGCCCTTTTCAAAGCTGGTTTCGATAGCTCGTTTGTGAGTATAATTTTTGCTGTTTTTATGCTTTAATAAAGTTTATCAGTGGTAATGCACTAGGTTAGTGTGCCCTCCTTCTTTTTCTGTTTTTTGTAAAGTCAAACAATAAAAGTGTAATATTCCTTTAAATTTCGTACCACCTGGGGTTGTCTATAGTATGCCTGTAAAGGGGCGCATGTTTCCCGTGTTTAGAACAGTCTGACAGCAAAATGACATTTCAAAGGAAAAAAAGTCATTTAAAACTACTCGCGGCTATTAATGAATTGCCGGTCCGACAATACACATAAAAGTTCATTGATAAAAACTGCATGGGATTTCCCCACAGGGGAACCCCGAACCAAAATTAAAAAAAAAAAACTGGCGTGGGGATCCCCCTTAATTCCATACCAGGCCCTTCAGGTCTGGTATGGATATTAAGGGGAACCCCGCGCCAAAATTTAAAAAAAAAATGACGTAGGGGTCCCCCCTCAAGATTCATACCAGACCCTACAGGTCTGGTATGGATTTTAAGCAGAGGATCGGAGGAAGAAGAAGATGGAGGAAGAAACCGAAGGAAGATAGAAGAAAGAAGATAGAAGAAAGAAGAAGCATATAAATAAAGGAATTGTCAAAAGCTGTCTCTTGTCATTTTTGACAGTTTTTTTGTGAAATGGTAGGTTACCCCTTACCATTTCACACAGGGGGGGCCGGGATCTGGGGGTCCCCTTGTTAAAGGGGGCTTCCAGATTCCGATAAGCCCCCCGCCCGCAGACCCCCACAACCACCGGCCAAGGGTTGTTGGGATGAGGCCCTTGTCCTCATCAACATGGGGACACGGTGCTTTGGTGGGCTACCCCAAAGCACCCTCCCAATGTTGAGGGCATGTGGCCTGGAACGGTTCAGGAGGGGGGGCGCTCTCTCGTCCCCCCTCTTTTCCTGCGGCCTGCCAGGTTGTGTGTTCGGATAAGGGTCTGGTATGGATTTTTGGGGGGACCCCATGCCAATTTTTTTTTTAATTTTGGCGCGGGGTTCCCCTTAAAATCCATACCAGACTTGAAGGGTCTGGTATGAATTTTGAGGGGGACCCCCACGTCATTTTTTTAAAATTTTTTTTTAATTTTGGCGCGGGGTTCCCCTTAATATCCATACCAGACCTGAAGGGCCTGGTATGGAATTTAGGGGGACCCCCACGCCAGTTTTTTTTAAATTTTGGTTCGGGGTTCCCCTGTGCAGTTTTTATCAATGAACTTTTATGTGTATTGTCGGACCAGCAATTCATTAATAGCCGCGAGTAGTTTTAAATGACTTTTTTTCCTTTGAAATGTCATTTTGCTGTCAGACTGTTCTAAACATGGGAAACATGCGCCCCTTTACAGGCATACTATAGACACCCCCCAGGTACAAAATTTAAAGGAATATTACATTTTTATTGTTTGACTTTAAGCATTATTAAAATCACTGCTTCTGAAAAAACGTCCGTTTTTTGCATTGATACATGTCCCCTGTGGCAGGACCCAGGTCCCCAAACACTTTTTATGACAGTACCATGCATATAAGCCTTTAAAATTAGCACTTTTGATTTCTCCCATAGACTTTTAAAGGGTGTTCCGCGGCTTTCGAATTTGCCGCGAACACCCCAAATTGTTCGCTGTTCGGCGAACTGGCAAACAGCCGATGTTCGAGTCGAACATGAATTCGACTCAAACTCGAAGCTCATCCCTAATCAGGGCATCATTGTTGCCCAATCCACCATACTGGGAATGGACTCTCTACCATCTATGAAGAGCCAGGCTTCCACATTCAACTGAGTTGTCCTGTCTACATTTCATGTCAAACCCATGGCTAGCTCATGTCCTCTTACATAAGACAGAGCTTATCCATGGAGTAGAGACACTATACAGACCAGAGGACACGTATTTGTCCCATTCCACATGAAGGACATCACCAATATTGGCGTAGTGACCACTGAGGCCTACAAAGGCTGAAGGACTCTGTAGCTCCAGGTCACTCTACAAAAAGGATCTGCATCTATAGGTCACTTAAGAATATCGTAACCCAAGGAAAATGAAGGGGAAATATGGACGCTCGTGGGTAGAGTGGGTGGAATGAGAATCGTTCATAGAGTCTCCCCCTACAGGACAGAATATTGAAGAGGATGAATTTCATGAACATGGGGGAGGCATGGACAGTTCATCTGTAGGGTTGGTGGAATGAGAACAGTTCATACAAACTCCCCCTACAAGACAGAATATGAAAGATTCATAACTCTACAATATGGACCTGTATCTCCAGGTCCTTTAGGAAAATTAAAGCCAAAGGAGGAAGAGGAGGAAAAGTGGAACTTCTCTTTATAGGTAAAGTTCTGCTTTAAGATCGGGCAGCAAAGAGGCTTAGTAGCTAGCACTTCTGCTTTGCAGCACTGGGGTGTTTGGTTCATATTCTGACCAGGACACTATCTGCATGGAGTCTGCATGTTCTCCCTGTGCTTGTGTGGTTTTGCTCCTACAGCCCAAAGACATGCTGGTAGGTTAAATGGCTCCATTCAGTGCTCCTTGAGTGAACATCACTGATTTACTCTGCTCAGCGGGGGGCGGGCCTTAGAGAACAGAGGCCACATATGGGAAACACAGAGGCTTAGTGGTTAGCCTTGCAGCAATGGGGTGCATGGTTCAAATCCTGACCAGGATACTATCTGCATGGAGTTTGCATGTTCTCCCTGTGTTTGCGTGGGTTTCCTCTGATTACTCCATTTTCCTTCCACACTACAAAGACATGCTACCTCGCGTTGGTGGTGCAGTGGTGAGCATAGCTGCTTTCTAAGCAGCTGACCCAGGTTCGATTCCCGGCCAATGCAATCTTACAAGATGGCTGCCCCACCTAGTAAGTGTCAACCCACCCGTCCCATCATGTCTGTATATACAATGTCATCTCTACAGTAGTAAGAAAAGATTTAGCCAGGTATGAACAAATGCTGTAACCATAGAGGCCATGTGATCCCTTCCTGTCTATGTTCTGGTCGGAGATCACTATGAACCTACAATAGGGGCCATGTGATCCCTTCCTGTCTATGTCCTGGTCAGAGATCACTATGAACCTACCATAGGGTCCATGTGATCCCTTCCTGTGTATGTCCTGGTTGGAGATCACTAAGAACCTACCATAGGGTCCATGTGATCCCTTCCTGTGTATGTCCTGGTTGGAGATCACTAAGAACCTACCATAGGGTCCATGTGATCCCTTCCTGGCTATGTCCTGGTCGGAGATCACTATGAACCTACCAGAGGGTCCATGTGATCCCTTCCTGGCTATGTCCTGGTCGGAGATCACTATGAACCTACCATAGGGTCCATGTGATCCCTTCCTGGCTATGTCCTGGTCGGAGATCACTGTGAATCTACCATAGGGGCCTATTGACATGAAATGTTCCCCACGTGTCGGTAACAACCTATGAAATCCATACATACAAAGACACTCCCATACAGAGATATTGTGCTGCACAGTTGCTTGGCACTCCCATAAGAGATATTTTGAGACACAGTTGTTTGGCACTCCCATACAGATATATTGTGCTGCACAGTTGCTCGGCACTCCCAAGAGATATTTTGAGACACGGTTGCTCAGCACTCCCATACAGAGATGTTGGGCTGCACAGTTGCTCGGAACCCCCATACAGAGATATTGGGCTGTACAGTTGCTCGGCACTCCCATACAGAGATATTTTATTGCACAGTTGCTCAGCACTCCCATTAGGAAATATTGGGCTGCACAGTTGCTCAGCACTCCCATACAGAGATATTGGGCTGCACAGTTGCTCGACACTCCCATACAGAGATATTCGGCTGCACAGTTGATCGGCACTCCCATACAGAGATATTGTGATGCACAGTTGCTCAGCACTCCCATACAGAAGTATTGTGCTGCACAGTTGCTCGGCACACCCATACAGATGATATTGGGCTGCACAGCTGCTCGGCACTCCCATAGATATTGGCCTGCACAGTTGCTCGGCACTCCCATACAGACGTATTGTGCTGCACAGTTGCTCGGTCCTCCCATAGAGAAATTTTACTGCACAGTTGCTTGGACTCCCATACAGTAAGTATTGTGCTGCACAGTTGCTCGGCACTTACATAGGGATATTGGGCTGCAGTTGCTTGGAATTCTTAAACAGAAGTATTGTGCTGCACAGTTGCTTGGCACTCCCATAAAGAGATATTGTGATGTACAGTTGCTCAGCACTCCCATACAGAGTTATTGTGATGCGCGGTTGCTCAGCACTCCCACACAGAAGTATTGTGATGCACAGTTGCTTGGCACTCCCATAAAGAGATATTGTGATGCACAGCTGCTCGGCACTCCCATACAGTTATTGTGATGCACCGTTGCTCAGCACTTCCATAAAGAAGTATTGTGCCGCACAGTTGCTCGGCACTCCCATACAGAAGTATTGTGCTGCACAGTTGCTGGGGACTCCCATAGAGATATTTTACTGCACATTTGCTCGGCATTCTTATACAGAAGTATTGGGCTGCACAGTTGCTCGGCAGTAAATGAGTCTCTAGTGAACCCCATGACTTAAAGCAGCACTCCAGCCCTCCCTTCAGTCTTGCACAGTTGTATTGGATCCTCTCCTGTCCTGAAATTGCTTATTGTCATTAGTACAGTGACAGTGCATATTTCTAGCACTGATCACTGTATTGGTGTCACTTGTCCCCAAAAAGTATCACTTAGTGTCAGATTGCTCGCCGCAATGTCGCAGTCCCGCTAACAATCGCTGATCGCCGCCATTACTAGTAAGAAGAATGAAAAACTATAAAAATTCCATAAATCTCTCCCATAGTTTGTAGACACAACCGATCAATATACGATTTTTGGCATTTTTAGAGGAAGAAATGTTATTTTTTACATTTTTTTATTGGATGTTTTATAGCAGAAAGTAAAAAATATCATTTTTTTTCCTGTTTTTTTTGTGTTTATAGGCGATGAAATCCCAGCAATAGAAAGTTCTATTTGTGGGAAAAATGACATTAATGATATTTGTGTAGAGCGTCGCACGACCGCGCAATTGTCACTTATAGGAAAGCCGTATCACAGAAAAGGGCCTGGTCATGAAGGGGGGGTAAATCTTCCGAAGGTGAAGAGGTTAAACCCTAATGGTGGAGATAATCACTTTGATAAATGATCAATTTATTTTCTGATCGATCTCCTCCAATAGGAATAATCGATCGATAGATGACAACCCATTCAATCGATATGATACATCTGAGAAAGTGGATTTCAATGGAAAGGATACAATCATAATGGATAATAAATGTATTTCTGTTTCCATGGTGTAATCCCAGAATCTGATTGGTCACAATAGTAGAGTGGGAGTGGTTTAGATCTTTATCACTGTCTGGGGTCCCCATAGTGGAGATTTAGCCCTCACTTCCTCCGGGGTCAGAAAGGCAGGAAGTGAGCAGAATCTCTCCCATAGCAATAAATAAGGGGAGGAGCATCTACTCTACACACAGCGGCCATCTTGGATTGCAGAGTCTCTTTCCAGGGATGAATGTTTTCGGGGACCGCTAGAAATCCCCCAAATAGTTACAAGGGAACCCATGCTGAGAGAAATATGTAGGCTGCCATTGCTGATCGCCTTCTGAAAATGCTATACTCCTGGCTGGCTCTGGCTTCCATGCTTTCTGCATCACTGTATGTTCATTTAGAACTTCTTCCCAATCAGTGGTGGAGAACGGACAGAAAGCATCAGACTGACAGCCAGGCAATGAGTAGATTCAGTCTCTGTATGCTCCCATAATAAACAATCCAGGGGATTTATAAGACGCCCCCTCCCCCCCACTACCCTCATAGCAAACACTCCCATTTCTTCACTCAACCTCTGATTGGTTGCCATTGGTTACATATATGTATAATTGTTCTAGAGAACACAGAGCCCTATACATGAGATGTCAGCTAAAAAGGTAAACAACATTGTTGTCATAGCAACCATTTTGTTTACGAACCTGAGTTGTAAAAAAAAAAAAAAACATCCTTCCGCTGTCTATTTTACAGCTTAGATGTGTAAACAAACTGTATGCTGTGGCAACAAGGTTGTTTAGATATTTAAAAAAAAAAACCCATAAGGGTACATGAGAGATCAGCTAGAAAGGTAAACAACACTGTTGCCATAACAACCAGTTTGTTTACTTGTTTACAAACCTAAAAAAAGGTTTGTCAGCTAAAAGTTAAACAAGCTTGTTGTCATAGCAACCATGTTGTTTACTTGTTTACAAAACTGTAAAAACAAAGAAACGAAAAAAAAAAACATCCTCCTGCTGTCTGTTTTACAGCTCAGATTTGTAAACAAGTAAACAAATCGGTTGCTATGACAACAACCTTGTTTACCTTTTAGCTGACAAACCTTTTTTTAGGTTTGTAAACAAGTCAGTCTTATTGTATTTATCAAACGTCATCCCATCCCCCGTGCGTTTATCCTTAAAATTCAATAGAAAAAGTGCCCCTCCCCCGCCAGTGATGGTGCTGATGCCCTTCCCCCCAGATCCCTGAGGACCTCTGGGCCAATCACACGTTATTCTATCACGAAAAACCACCAAATCAGCGTTTCTTCATCCAGTAGATATATTCTCCCCTCAATGGATTTCCACCAATCACGCAAAAAGGAAATGACGAGTTCACATGGTACAATGCGCTTTTATGAATAAGCTCCTCCCACAATCAATATGAAGCTCCTCCCACATTCCAGTACCCAGACCGGCACCAGCTCCATCAGCAGATTTCTATCCCATAATATCCTCCAAGCACCGCCCCTCCCCCCACCATCTTCCCTCTCTATACAAACGATTCTCTTTTCACTCTCTTTTCTCTCTTTTTAATAAAATGACATTTAAATATAAAACGGCCCAATGAGGAACTGCTTGTCTTTGGCAGACTAAGATCTTCCTAGCAGTCCAGCTTCATCCACATGCAGTGCAGCATAGGAGCTGTTACATTGTACAGAAACATACAACAAGAAGCTGTAGTCCCACCACAAGTTACAGGAATGAAGTGGTTCGCTCTTCTACCTGGCAGCACCGGGGTCACCGCTTCAATTCCCAACCACAGCCCCCTCTGCCTGGAGTTTGCATGTTCTCCCTGCACCTGCGTGGGTTTCCTCCCACACTACAAAGACATGCTGGGAGGTAGATTGGCCCTAGTATGTGTATGAATGTGAGTTAGGGAGATTAGATTGTAAGCTCCTTGGGGGACTGATCATTATCACATGGTCCACCTGTTGGATTGGCTCTGCAGACTCCTCCCCTCCCCCGATACCTGCAGCTTTCCTGCCAATCCCCTGGACAGGTTTGTTAGTGGCGGAGGGTCCTCTGGGCTTGTAGTTTTTGGAAGACATGGTTCGGTTCCCCCCGGGCCTAGCAGACTGTTTACAACCAACATCTCAGGTACTTTTTTACAGGTGATTATGTTTGATTGATGTATTGTCGATCTACATTAAGTAATTGATTATGTTGTGCAGTTTGGAAGCCAGTAAGTTCTTGGGGTGTGTGTTGGACCAGCTATGAGGGGAGGTTGGAGGCCGGTATGTTTTTGAGGTGAGTGTTCAACCGGCTTTGAGGGGTGGTTGGAGGCCGGTATGTTTTTGAGGCATGTGTTGGAACGGCTATGAGGGGAGGTTGGAGGCCGGTATGTTTTTGAGGCGTGTGTTGGCCCGGCTATGAGGTTGGAGGCCGGTATGTTTTTGAGGCATGTGTTGGACTGGCTATGAGGAGAGGTTGGAACTCTTTTTTTCTTCAGAGGCGGGAAGAGTCTTTCCAGCTTTCTTTAGGCTTTCTCTGCTGGAGAAATGAGAACTCTTCCCACCAGTGAGGTCCTTTATGGAGAAGTCCAAGGCCTCACTCACACAAGGTGTATGAATCTGTACCCTGTGTGGGGGCTGTGTTTACCCCAAAAAGGACATCCATGTGGGTGCAGTTGAGCGGGCACACCCTGTGTGCGTTCGGGGCCATGCACACACCCACACAGATGTCACATTGGGTACAGCCTCTGCACCCCAGTTGACAGTAATGGGACTGCCCACATGGGATGCTGGGAACACCTGTGCATCCCCATTCAGGTAAACACGGCTCACCCCTGGGGTACGGATTCATACCCCCCATGTGAATGAGACCTAAGTGTGAATGTAATGTCGATCTACATTAAGTAATTGATTATGTTGTGCAGTTTGGAAGCCAGTACGTTATTGGACCAGCTATGAGGGGAGGTTGGAGGCCGGTATGTTTTTGAGGCGTGTGTTGGACTGGCTATGAGGGGAGGTTGGAGGCCGGTATGTTTTTGAGGCTTGTGTTGGACCGGCTATAAGGGGAGGTTGAAGTCAGGTATGTTTTTGAGGTGAGTGTTCAACCGGCTTTGAGGGGTGGTTGGAACTCTTTTTGTCTTCAGAGGAGGGAGGAGTCTTTCCGGCTTTCTTTAGGCTTTCTCTGCTGGAGAAATGAGAACTCTTCCCACCAGTGAGGTCCTTTATGGAGAAGACCAAGGCCTCACTCACACGAGGTGTATGAATCTGTACCCTGTGTGGGGGCTGTGTTTACCCCAAAAAGGACATCCATGTGGGTGCAGTTGCACGGACGCACCCTGGGTGCGCTCCGGGCCGTGCACTGGCACCCACACAGATGTCACATTGGGTACAGCCTCTGCACTCCAGTTGACAGCAATGGGAATGCCTACACGGGATGCTGGAAACACCTGTGCATCCCCATTCCAGTAAACACAGCCCTCCCATTGGGGTACGGATTCATACCCCCGTGTGAATGAGACCTTAGTGTGAATGGAATACTTAGCTCCATTGTGTTGCTAATTTGGGGACCACTGTACCCCTTTTATTGTTATTTGGGTGTGTTTTATTATATATTGTAGATTAGGATAAGTTTGTATATGTTGTGGAGGTGTGCGTTATTCTTTGGGTGTGTTTTGGAGTGTTATATATATAGATTGTAGTTTAGGATAAGTTTGGATTTCTTCTGGAGGCGCTTTAAGTGGACATAACTGATGTACCCTGCTCAGCAGGGGTGGGCCTTAGAGAACAGAGGCCGCATATGGGCAGCACAGAGGCTTAGCCTTGCAGCACTGGGAGTCCTTGTTTCAAATTCTGACCAGGACACTATCTGCATGGAGTTTGCATGTTCTCCCTGTGCTTGCGTGGGTTTCCTCCTGGTACTCCGGTTTACTCCGGTTTACTCCGACACTACAAAGACATGCTACTTTGCGTTGGTGGTGCAGAGGTGAGCATAGCTGCCTTCCCAGCAGCTGACCCGGGTTCAATTCCCGGCCAACGCCATCTCCAATACTCAGTCCTCAGAGAGAAAAGCGCTATACAAGGTCAATGCGGAGTATATATTAGCAGTGGAATAAAGAATGAAGCGAATGTGTGGAATGTTTGAGGAAGAAAATGTTCCCCCAGAATCTATAGAAAGTGAACCCAGCAACTGATAGAAGACGCTTAGGCTGCGATCACACCTAGGCCTTCCGGTTTGCGGGTGGAATTACTGCAATTCCCGATTTGCTCTAAAACACGGGACACGCTTGTGATACCATTACTTTCAATGGCACCTCAATCACAGGACAATATTGTCACCTATACAATAAAATCAAGGTAAGTGCAGCGTAAAAAAAGAAAAAAAAGAAAAGTCCGATCAAGATGGAAGTTCCAATCACCCGACAAAAGGAATGGCAGGATCCCTTGTGTGAAAATAGGGGGAAAGAAGTCCTTCTGATGTGCAGTGACAGTATCCTTCACCAAATAATCCCAAATATGCTTACCAGAAATGGTGGACCTAAGTCATTCTGATGTGCAGTGACATTATCCGTCACCAAATAAGCCCAAATACGCTTACCAGAAATGGTGGACCTAAGTCCTTCTGATGTGCAGTGACAGTATCCTTCACCAAATAAGCCCAAATACGCTTACCAGAAATGGTGGACCTCCCTGCCACAGAAGGTCAAAAGCACATGTATCCCCCTCAGGGATGTTGCAAACCTCCCAGGTTTGAGCGGTCCTCAATCCCAGTGAGTGGAACTCCTGTCCAGCAAGGAAATCCAATCAAGCAATGGGAACCTCCAAATAGCCTCCAGAAGCAGATGAAATAATAGTGTGCAGGCAAAGGGAACACTCTAAGTGTACTCCGTTTAATGGTCACAAAATAAAAGTATAAAATAGCAGCTCTAGGCAGCGCAAATGGATAAAAACTTTACAATAAAAGCCGATCCACAGACCAGCTGCATAGAGGTGGCAGCGGGTGACATCCGCATAACAAGCTCCGCCCCCCGTACGCGGCGTTATGTCCTGATTGGACTTCGTCAGCAAGGGGTCACCCCTGGTCTGTGGATCGGCTTTTATTGTAAAGTTTTTATCCATTTGTGTTAGATAGCGCTGCTATTTTATACTTATATTTTGTGACCATTAAACGGAGTACACTAATGCCCTGTACACACGGTCGGACATTGATCGGACATTCCGACAACAAAATCCATGGATTTTTTCCGACGGATGTTGGCTCAAACTTGTCTTGCATACACACGGTCACACAAAGTTGTCGGAAAATCCGATCGTTCTGAACGCGGTGACGTAAAACACGTACATTGGGACTAAAAACGGGGCAGTAGCCAATAGCTTTGCTTTCTTAATTTATTCTGAGCATGCGTGGCACTTTGTGCGTCAGATTTGTGTACACACGATCGGAATTTCCGACAACGGATTTGTGTGTCGGAAATTCCTATGGAAAATGTGTGATGGAGCCTACACACGGTCGGAATCTCCGACAACAAGGTCCTATCACATATTTTCCATTGGAAAATCATATCGTGTATACAGGGCATTGGAGTGTTCCCTTTGCCTTTTATGGAGCGCTGCACACTATCATTTCATCTGCTTCTGGAGGCTATTTGGAGGTTCCCCCTGCTTGATTGGATTTCCTTGCTGGACAGGAGTTCCGCTCAATTTGATTGAGGACCGCTCAAACCTGGGAGGTTTGCAACATCCCTGAGGGGGATACATGCGCTTTTGACCTTCTGTGGCAGGGAGGTTCACCATCTCTGGTAAGCGTATTTGGGCTTATTTGGTGAAGAATACTGTCACTGCACATCAGAAGGACTTCTTTCCCCCTATTTTCACACGAGGGATCCTGCCATTCCTTTTGTCGGGTGATTGGAACTTCCATCTTGATTGGACTTTTCTTTTTTTTTATTTCGTTTTTTGCACTGCACTTACCTTGATTTTATTGTATTTTTGCTAGGTATTTTGTGATTGCCTATAGCGTTCAGCTTAAAGTTTTTATGTTTATCTCATTGTGTTTGCGTTGATTGTCCTTTTGGTTTCAATATTGTCATCTGACAAATCGCACAAACAAAACTGTGGGATGCCTATTTCCCAAAAGCAGTCCTGCAATTTTGTCAGGGGTCCATACCCCCCCCCCCCAACAGGAATAATACACCCATACTCCCCCCAGCAGGAATATTACACCCATACCCCCCCAGCAGGAATATTACACCCATACCCCCCCCCCAGCAGGAATATTACACCCATACCCCCCCCAGCAGGAATGTTACACCCATACTCCCCCCCAGCAGGAATGTTACACCCATACTTCCCCCCCCCCAGCAGGAATATTACACCCATACCCCCCCAGCAGGAATATTACACCCATACTCCCCCCAGCAGGAATATTACACCCATAACCCCCGAAAAGCAATATTACACCCATACTCCCCCCCAGCAGGAATATTACACCCATACACCCCCAGCAGGAATATTACACCCATCCCCCCCCCCCAGCAGGAATATTACAGCCATACTCCCCCCAGCAGGAATATTACACCCATACTCCCCCCCAGCAGGAATATTACACCCATACTCCAGTGCTGAATTTCAGCCTAGGCCGACAAGGCCCAAACCTAGGGTGGCACTTTGCAGGGGGGCGGCGAAAAAGCCCCCCCCCCCGACCTGCCTCACCGAGTCCTGGCTCCCGCTGCCGTCTCCCGCCTATATACAGCTCCCGGCGGCCGGCTTGCTGCAGTGGTACGGTAGTATGGTGTATCGGCAGCGACAGCGTGCTTGGCAGGGGGCAGGGGGGGAGGCGGAGCGGCTGGTGACTGTCTGAATGTAATTGGATGGGCGGGGGTGGAGCCTAAAGCTCTGCCTACCCTCCTCCGTGCGGCTTTTGCTCACTGCATCGTCTACTGGGGCGGGGTCTGTCTGATGACAGGAGGAGGAGGGGAGAGAGAAGCACGAGGAGAACCCCCTGGCCAGGGCAGCAGGTACAATTGAATAAATGACTTGCTTTTCTAATGTTCCTGTGCCAAGCAGCCAATCTGTGCTTAATATGGAAATTAATATACAGATCATGCTATTGCAATGAAGTCTGTGTCGGCAAACCCCCCCCCCCCCCAATAAAAACACTGAGAACTAATCTGCACACCCCCTAAGCAAAAATCCCCCCTCCTGCGTAAATTTATTTTGGCCATTCAGATGAATTAACACTCAAGTGCTAAATGCCCCTAAGTTTAGACGCGTATACATAGGTTTAGGTGCATCATTCTTTTTTCTGCCAAAAGACTGCTGCTCCTGCATATTCTGGCAATGGGTTTTTTTCTGCCTCTAAACACCTCTTTGTGCATGGACACATAAGCTTACATGCAGGGGAGTTTACATCTACTTTACCTGAGCTGGATTTAATCACAGTGTGCAGCAGCATTTATCAACTTTTTTTTAACTACATTTCAAGTGCTGAAATTAGGGCCGGGCCAAGGTAGAAGCAGAAAAGGCACCTGCTTTAAGCGTCATGCATCAGGGGGGTGCATCTGGGGCAAGAGTCTTTCTTGCCTCTGCATTGTCCAGCTTTCACCTACCCTGTGCAGGACTGAGCTGTCACACTTCAGATTGCAAACCTTCCTGTGTAACCAGCGATGCTCCACTATCAGTGTGAGTCATGGAGCTCCAATGATTCCATTGGGATAGCAACCTTTTTTCCTGTGTAAAATACTAGACTGAGCTAACTGCTCTACTTTATTTTGTGAATGAAAGTTACTACTGTAGAATGTATGTATTGTATTCAATGTATTGAATAACTGTTATGTGTAATAAGGCCCCTTATTAACCCTTAGTGAACCCTTATTTATTTTTAAAGTATAACTAAAGGCAATACTTTTTTTAGATTTGGACAAAATTATTTTAGGTAATAATTTTGAAATTAAATTTGTAATTTTTAAAGACTAGAAAACCATGCTATCACTTGACATTAGTAGTCAGTGGAGAAAGTAACCCCTTAAATTTGTGACTGGTGGAAAAAGTGCACACTCAGATCATACACAGAGCACATGAAGGGTGTGCAGTCCCCTTAAGGATAGCTTGGTTGTTGAGGTAGCAACAGACACACAGGATGATGGCTTCCTAGGTGTGCGTGCTAATGTCATTGGGCCCCGCCTTTGGCGCGCTTCGTCCCATGTCCTGTGATTATGGGATTCCCTTTGAAAAAGTCACAGGACGTGTGACAAAACATGTCGGGGCTGAGCCTAGTGACGTCAGCGTGCATAACTAGGAAGCTATCATCCTGTGTGTCTGTTGCTACCACAACAACCAAGCTATCCTTAGTGGTTGTAAACCCTTACACACCACTTTTACTACTCACTTATTATAGGCTTACCTGTAGGTACTGGAAATATCTCTTAAACCTGCACGGTTTAGGAGATATTTACCATATATGCTTGTGCCAACTTCACGGGTGCATGCGCACTAAAGAAAGGGCACGATCTATAGGGCTCATGCCGTGTCCATCGGCTCCTACAAGCATGTGTGAGAGTGACGTCACGCCACTCTGGCCAGTCACGGAGCCCGAGCCCACGCCCCTGGAAGGAAGAGGGGTGAAGATGGATGCGGCCACCAGCAGGGACATTGCAGGCTTTGTTTGCAGGTAAGTGCAACATAATGGGCTAGTATGCAATGCATACTAGCCCATTATGGTTTTACTTTGCAGGGGAATAAAGAGGAAGTAAAACCCATCATGGTTTACTTCCTGTTTAAGGGAGCGGCACACCCTGAATGTGCTCTGTGTATGATCTGAGTGCACCGGATTTAGTGCACCAACATATGTGAGTTTTATTTTATAAGTTTTATCAAAGTTTAAAAAAAAAGATTCAGTGCTATGTTAGCCCTTTGCATCCCTCTTTAAGCATTCCGGCTTAGAATCATTATAGGATATAGTGCAAGCACCCATCAGGATTCCTTTTCTGCCAGAGATCACTGGAAAAAATCCACCAGAGGATATATATACCCCTTAAAGGGGAAGGCGCAAGGCGACCTGTATTAGGTCCAGAGTGGAGGTGAGTGCATATGAGTGAAGGTGGAGGGACACTGAAGGTGGTTGCGTGCTAGCACATTATCCACGGCTTTCCTTTGATCCTTTTGGACTATATTTTGTCATGCCACAGATATTTGCTTATATATCTTTTTGCTACTGGCCTACAGGCAAGATGTTTTTCACCTATGGACACTGATATAACAGCGGTGGTTTATTGCATTTGTTTATCACTATTACGTTTATTTTTTTAAAGGGACACTGTTGGATTGCCCTTATTGGTTATTGTTTATCTTTATTCTTTACTGAGTTATTATTCACAATAGAGGATTGAGAATATTTTTTCACTTCCATGATCCAGTAGGGGGAGCTTTTCAGAAACACTCTGGGTATCTAGCAGCATATCTTACACATAATATTTACCTGGTACACATTAATTATTATTTCTTCAAAGATTCTAGCACACATAGTAGCACAGGGGATCAGGCACTTTTTCTATATACCGTTTAACTGAATGTAAGTGGAAAAAATGCCCCTTTATATTGGTAGTCAGTGTAGGTGGAAAATGAAACAGTCACTGCTCAAGGAACCCCTATCAACCTTTGCAGGGACCCTAGGCTCCGACAGAACCGTGGCTGAGAATGGCAGAACTCTAAACCAAGTGCTCAAAGCGGAGTTCCGCCCCCCTCTCCAAAAACTAAAAGCCAGAAGCTAAAAATACTGTTACTATTAGGACACTTACCTGGCCAGGGATCCAGCGGTGTCCTCACCGAGAATCTTGAATCGGCTCTCAGATGAAGGTGCCGCCATCTCAGCTAAGGGAAACTGGCTGTGAAGCTTTGTGGCTTCACAACCGGCTTCCTACTGCTCATGCGCAAATCTCTCTGTGAATGGGCTGGCTGCGATGGGAAGGGGGTGGGCTCACTTCTGGCTCACTTCGCCGCAGTGGGAGCGGGTACCTGTCAAAACCAGGTACCCGATCCCCCCCCCCCCCCTTCAAGAAAAAGTGCCAAATGTGGCAGCAGAGGGGGGGGGGCAGACAAGTGGAGCTTCCCCTTTTGGGTGGAGCTCCGCTTTAAAGCTGAATTCCTGAAAGATATCACAACAGACACCTGTTACATATTGATTAAAGATGGCTAAACTTATTTTCACACAGCATCACTTTTACTCATGGAGGGATGGCTAGACTGCTTCACTTTGCTTAGTGCTGTCAGTCATCACTTTGAACATGCTTACAGGAGGACAATGATGACATCATTAGTGTATTTATAGGTACTATGATGGTACAGAAGTTGATCTTTCCTGTCCGATTTTCCCTTCTTAATCAGCGCTGCAGGCTATAGACTGCATTGCTGATCTGTTAATTCTAATGATGGGGGAGTCTCCCCGCTGTCAGAATCCAATGACGCAGCAGGGAGAATTCCCCCATCCACATGGAGTGGGTGGATGGAGGAATTGATTTCCTTTTTTTTTGTGTTGTTGCGCTGGTTAAATAAAAAGCACTAACTCATTTATGGGCTGTTTCGGCAGTAAAGAAATGTATTCAACCAAGTTATTCTGTCTGTCAGGAGTGCTTAGATCACAAGGTTTGTGTACAAAATCCAATGAGAGCACCAAGAAAAAAGTCTGAGAGTCCAAACCTTTTTAATATTGATATTTGCTCGCAAGGAGACAACACAGAACAGTCAGAACGGCCCTAAAGTTTCAACTGACTAAGGGAATCAACAGAGTTTAATTCGGTTTGAGTCCTATACACAAAACTTGACAGAGAATTCATTTACTTGACAGATCTGAATAATAAACGTAGAGACTGTTAAGTCTAGTACACACGGGCCAAATGTCGGGCTGCATCGGCTGGTTCAATAGAAACCGGCCGACATTTGGCCCTTGTTTACTGCAGCCGGTCCAACAGAAGCCGGCTATTCGGCGGGCCTCTCTCGATAGAGCATGACCAAAAAAGGACTGCTGACTGGCTCCCGATCAGCGCCCTCAGCCAATGGCTGAGAGCATTCACTAGAGTGTTCTGGCGGGGATCCGTCCCCCAGTCAAAACACAATAGCACAGCAGGAGAGATCGCTGTACTAACATTGCAGTGTTTTTTCAATCTGCCCTGCTGAATTGAACGAAAAAAAAATTATAAAGCCCCATACACACGACCTGAAAATCGGACGACAGATCGTCTGTTTTTTTTTTTTTTGCATGCTAGTCACATATTGAACATGAAGAGTTTACTAAAGTTACGAAAATTCCCATAAGACAGAATAAAAATTCGGAAGTATTGTCACGTGTTGTAATGTATTTGTAATTTGTATTGTATTTTCAAACGACAAAATCTGGTATCGTAGGAGAAAACTTTTCGTGCTTGTCCAATCGGATAATATCAGATGAACTGTAGTGATCGGCTCTCGAAGCCTCTATACTAAAGATCTGATTATCGTACGATCGTTTCGAAAGCAGTATTTTTCATACAATTTTCGGATCGTGCGTACGGGCCTTTAGTGTGAACAAGGCTTTAGAATATGAAAAAATAATCACTTTCTTAATGTATAAATCACCCCTAAGGAAGGGAAACCCCTGCAAGAGATTTAAACTCACATTTACAGTTTAATGCCTACCAACAGTGTATAGATATTCCTCAGCTGCCCTTTACAAATTCCTATTTGTCCTATTGAATGTACTTGGGATGTGATGTCCTAAATAAAGAAATGTTGAAAAAATGTTTGAGGTGCTTTTTTTTTTATTATTGTAAATAGGTAAGTGAGAAAGGTGTGGTAGGGATCGGGATTTAATTTTTTTGTTTAGACATGGGTTTAACGCATTTAGGACCACCCACCTGCATTGTACTGTGGACAAGCGGCTCCTACAGGCACAGCGACGTAGTTCCCACCAAGTGTCAGTTAGTGTCAGATTGACCGCTGCACATCACATCACAGTTCCACTAGAATTTGGTGATCACCGCCATTACTAGTATAAAAAAAATAAAAAAATAAATACATTTTTTACCAAAGACATCTAACAGAATATATTTTAGTCTTTTTTGAAATTTTTATTGGATATGTTTTATAGCAAAAAGTAAAAAATATTGTTTTTTTTTTCAAAATATTTGTTCTTTTTTCATTTATATAAAAACCCAGTGGTCATGAAATACCACCAAAAGACAGCTCTATTTTGTGTAAAAGAAAAAGATATAAACTTTATTTGGGTACATCGTTGCATGACTGAAAATTACTGCAAATTACGAGTTAACCCCTTGCCGACCGGCTCACACCGATATACTTCGGCAGAAGGGCATGTACAGGCATATTAATGTACCTGTACGTTGCCCTTTGAAACGCGGCATTGTGGGCGCGCGTGTGCCTGCCGCAAGCTCCGTGAGTGTGATCGCCGGGTCTCGCGGACTAAATGTCTGCTGGGATACCTGCGATCGTCTCACGGAGAGGAAGAACGGGGAAATGCTAATGTAAACAAAGCATCTCCCCGTTCTGTCTAGTGACAGGACACTGATAACAGCTCCCTGTAATCAGGAGCGGTGAGTGTCGTGTCACACATAGCCCCTCCCCCCCACAGTTAGAACACATCCCTAGGACACACTTAACCCCTGCAGCGCCCCCTACTGGTTAACCCCTTCACTGCCAGTCACATTTACACAGTAATCAATGCATTTTTAATCGCACTAATTGCTGTATAAATGTGAATGGTCCCAAAATAGCGCCAAAAGTGTCCGATCCGTTCGCCATAATGTCGCAGTCACGATAAAAATTGCTGATCACCGCGATTACTAGTAAAAAAAAAAATTATTAATAAAAATACCATAAAACTATTCCCTATTTTGTATACGCTATAACTTTTGCGCAAACCAATCAATAAGCGCTTATTGCAATTTTTTTTTTACCAAAAATATGTAGAAGAATATGTATCGGCCTAAACTGAGAAAAAAAAAAAATTTTATATATTTTTTGTGGATATTTATTATAGCAAAAAGTAAAAAATATTGCATTTTTTTCAAAATTGTCGCTCTTTTTTTGTTTATAGCGCAAAAAATAAAAACCGCAGAGGTGATCAAATACCATAAAAAGAAAGCTCTATTTGTGGGGAAAAAAGGACGTCAATTTTGTTTGGGAGCCATGCCGCACGACCACGCAATTGTCAGTTAAAACGACGCAGTGCCGAATCGCAAAAAACACTCTGGTCTTTGGCCAGCCAAATGGTCCAGGGCTGAAGTGGTTAAAGTAGCACAGGCCCCTGGACTATGTGACCTGTCACGAAACGCCGCATAGGGCGAGCGACGCGCCGACGTCACAACGTGTTTTTCACTGATGGTTCAGTAGGACGGGTTAATCTGTTTGCGACGGCCGGCGCACCAGACACACAAGGCTTGTTATACTTGAATCGATGTAAGTGTTCATTTTATTTACTTCTTAATAAACACAATGGATTTTACACTATGGGAGCGCCTATGTTCTCTTTTATTATGTATACCTGTGGTTGAGCCTATCGTTCTGTGAGGAGGGCTGGGAATATCAGGAGTTTTCCAGAGGAGATCTAGAAACAGTCATCATCTTCCAACTAGCCCAGCAGCTGTCCCGTTGGTCCTATCCGGCAGGAGCTATTATTTACCAGCCTTGCCCGATCCTCTGTAGTGGGGGATCATGGGGTTCCGGTAAGCAGATACACCTTCTGTTTTGGTGGTGGACCTCTCCCTCTCAAGATCTATTTGGCACAAGTCACGATATCCATGGGACTTTATATTTGAGGACTATATTCCTTAATCTTACAATTTTAGTTTTCAATTTTATTTTTAATTTTTCACTACATCCGAAGTTTTTGTTTTAATGTCACATTTTTGTGGTATAGCACTACTATGCATGAGTGAAGCGAACTGGGCAGACTTATCACTGTATCTAGTTTATGTTTGCTTTTTATGAATTTGATCAATCTCACATTTATTATTAATTTGATTCACTTCACATTTATTAGTTAATTAGCGCGATTCTATTGTTTTCTTTAAAGTAGCACAGTGCTAAATAGCAAAAAATTGCTTGGTAATGAAGGTGGTAAAACTTTCTGGAGCTCCAGTTGTTAATCTTTAACTAGTAAAACTATTCAAAAAAAGTATTCTACCAGATGAAGGTTTACATGCCTGTAAGAAAGAGTATTCTTTAATGGTGTAGATGACAATGGCTGTGAATAATGTTACTGCAAAAGTTTTATTTGCCTAATGGGGATGTCTATCCCATTAGGCAGGGTTATGATTAAGAGCCCTCAATCCAGGTTTATCCCCCCATGAAATAATATGTAATGCACTTAGCAGGACTGTGACATTGCAGCGGACAGATTGGACACTTTTGACACTTTTTTGGGACCATTGACATTTATACAGCGATCAGAGCTAAAAAATAGCCACTGATTACTGTACAAATGTCACTGGCAGTAAAGGGGTTAACACTAGGGGGTGATCAAGAGGTTAAGTGTGTTCCCTGGGAGGTGTTGCTAACTGTATGGGGGCTGGACAGACTGCAGGAGGAGAGAGATCGCTGTTCCGAATCACTAGGAACAGACGATCTGTCTCTCCTCCCCTGACAGAACGGGGATCTGTCTGTTTACACTGACAGATCCCTGTTCTGCCTGTCTATGGAGCAATCGCGGGTGGCCGGTGGACAACGAGTCCGCCGGACCTGCTGGTTGGCTTCCCCGCTCGCAAATGGGCACGCGCGTCCACAAATCGTAGTGTATGCGCCCGACGTACAATGATGGTGATGCGCGCAGGGGAGCCAACCTGGGAAGGAAAGGATCGCTGAGAGCAGGGTGCTATGTAGAGTACTATTACCTTGGTTGCCATTAAAGGCCCTGGCCTGCAATGAAATGCCGATATTCCCACAGATACAGCAACAAGGCTGCAAAATGAAACCATTCTTTCTACAAAAGAATTATTTTATTGTAATTGTTTGTATATTTCTCACATATGAGTAACTGCGTATTTATCACTTGGGGTCTCCTCTATTGTATCATAAGATAGCTATACACTATTTAAGCTGTTCGAATGAACATTCGTACTAATATTGGTACAGAAGTTCTGAGTACAATTGATGGCTTGATGAATATTATTGTTCAAAACAAGTTCCAAAATTTGTAACATTCAGTTTTGAAGTCAATTGGCTTTCTGGAACAAAAATCACATTCACTGCTTGAAATTCATTTGAGAAAAAGTTTCCATCTTGCTCCTTCGAATTTTCTTTTTTACTTTTTCTGCTGGAAAATGCTTCAAAATACTTCTCAATGAAAAAACTTCTTTCTGCTCATTCACTGCAATGCTGTGGCCTGGCAGAGCCGAGTAACACCACACTCCTCGGCACAAGCCTCCTCACACAAGCTTGTATTGATGTATGATATGATTATACATTAGGAGGTGTCAAACCAGGTCTGTTACTGAGGGCTAATTACTGAGAGTGCTGAGTCTAAAGTCGGCAATAGCTGGCTATTTTTTTTTTTGTTCAGCCAGCCGGCTGTACAAAAGAACCCCTAATGCAGCGTACACACGGTCGGATTTTCCAACAGGAAATGTTGGATGTGAGCTTGTTGGCTGAACGTCCGACCGTGTGTATGCTCCATCAAACATTTGTTGGCTAGCAGGTTCTCAAAATTTCCACCAACAAAACTTTGTTGTCAGAATTTCCGATCGTGTGTACACAAGTCCGTCGCACAAAAGTTCACGCATGCTCGGAATCAAGTACAAGCCGTAAGCGCTCGGTCTTGTAAAACTAGCGTTCATAATGGAGATATCACGTGACTATTGAACTTCCTTTTTATAGGCTTGTCATAAGTTTTGTACGTCACCACGTTCCCACGTTTGGAATTATTGGCCAACATTTGTGTGACCGTGTGTATGCAAGACAAGTTGGAGCCAACAAAAATCCACGATTTTGTTGTCAGAAAGTCTGATCGTGTGTAATTCCTCCATCCACCCAAACAAGGAGGTTGAAGGAATCCCTCTCTGCAGGACAAGGTAATGTGACAGTGGGACCCACTGCTGTTAGAATATACTGATCAGTAGCTGCCGCCACTGACCTACAAAAGCTTTCTAACATGTAACTTGGACGATTGATGTCTGTTGAGCAGAGATGGCCAAGCAGTGTTTCTGATGTCTACATGTAACAATGTAAAGAAAGGAAAGGTGTAGAGGTTTATAGGAACTCTCTTTCCTCATGGGATTACGACAGGAGGCAGTTTCAAGGCTCCCCCTTGTGTGACTAAGGCTGGCCATACATGGTCGAATTTCGAAAGAATTTTCTTTTGAAAAACAGAAAATTTGTGTGTTTTGTGATCCGATGGTGCTACCATTGATTTCGAAATTCGACCAAGCCTTCATTTTCACCTCATGTTGCTACAGAAAAGAATTTTCATGTCTGGGAATCTTCATTTCTTTCCGGGAATTTTCTTTTCTTGCAAAAGCGCATTTCTTTTTCAATTACGTTTCTCGCACGATTCTCCCATTATTGATTAGAAAATCGTTAGTTCTTCAAAAAATTTGCAACATGTCCCATTACTAAATTCGACCCGTGTATGGCCTGCCTTAGACACACAGGGGCCTTGTTAGGTTAAGTGACCTGAGGTGAGGTCACAAGGCCTATAGGGGTTAGGCCATGTGAGTCTTGACAGGGTTTATATAGGCAGGGAGAAAGCCGGGCTAGGATTGGCTGATTTGAGGTAAGGTCACATGGCAGACTAGGGTTAGGCCATGTGAATTTTACCTCAGAATGTTCCAGAAGCCCCTGAGCCTATAAAAAGGGGGTTCCATGAAGGGGAGCTCATTCACCTCAGAAGCTGTGGTGCTCCCCACCCCTCACACCCAAAATATATATTTATATATAAATGTATCTATATAAATATAGAATATTATTATATTGTGTGGTGGTGTCACCTTGAAGTCAAGGGGGGCAGTGTGTTTTTATAAAAGTGGACTCGAGTTTTTATGACTGGGTCTGGAAAAGTGTTGAAGTAAAGTTTAGTTATTTGTGAAGTTAAAAGTTTAAATTATTTAAGTTACAGCTTGAGCCGTGGTGGCTAAGCTGTTTTGAGTGTGTAGAATACTTACAGCGTTCTATTTATTCAAAAAATATTATCTTTTAAACCAACAATAAATGGCCATGACCAGCTATTATCCAAATTCTGTGTCTGGTGTATTCTTTTTTGGTAAGCTGCCTTCCTGTCTGTTAACCCATAATACTATAATCAATATTTGTGATGCCAAGATATAGGCACTAGTTGTCCTCCCCTGGGTCTCCTGTGGCTTTCTATGCTCTTGGGAACAAATGTTTTTGGGTTTTATGATAAAAATATTTTGAGAAAAGCATTGTTTAAACAAAAATTTTGTAACCATATTTGAAAATGTTGTATCTGTACATTATGATGTACTAATGGATATGTTGTATAATTCCAAACATACCTCCTGTTACTTCCTGCTATCTCTTGAGGAGGTAGACTGTTGGTCTTAGAAACACATGCAAACCTATAACATTGCCTTTTCAGCTTCTCCCCTTCATTTTAGGTGGAATCATATTGATACCACTCTGAATAATAATCATTTATTGAGTAGTTATGATATCTAATATACAACACCCTACGGGAATATGTATGGGTTAAAGTAAAGGCCACATTTTTCATTTTGAATAGTGTAAGGGAGGGTTACAACTAGGGTTGTCCCGATACCACTTTTTTTGGACCGAGTACAAGTACCGATACTTTTTTTCAAGTACTCGCTGATACCGATACTTTTTTTTTAATGTCACGTGACAGTGTTTTTTTTTTTTTAACAGTGCTTTCTTTTTTTCGGGGGGGGGGGGGGGGGGGGTGAACGGTGTATGTGTGTGTGTGGTTTTTTTTTTATTATTTACAAGTTTTATTTTTTACAATAATATTTTTTTTTTTATTCTTTATTGCAATATGTGTTTTTTTTTTTTTTTTGTTTTTTTTTAATCAGCCCTGTTGGGGGGCTTTGGTGAGATATCAGGGGTCTTAACAGACCTCTGATATCTCCCCCTTGAGACAGAGAAAGAGACAGAGGATAGAGATTCCCCAGTCCCCTTCTCTGCAGCCTCAGCTGCACTGAGAATGAATGGAGAGAAGACAGCGGCTCCTCTCTATTCATAAACTGACACATCGTAATCACAGGAGATTACAATGTTTCAGTTATGTGAATGGACAGAGTCAGCTGACTCTGTCCATTCACAAAGGAAGGAGGAGGAGGACAGCACAACGGAGGGGGACAGCGGAGAGGGACAGCAGAACGGAGGGGACAGAGAAGGAGAGGGGGACAGCAGAACGGAGGGGGACAGCGGAGAGGCACAGCAGAACGGAGGGGACAGCGGAGAGGCACAACAGAATGGAGGGGACAGCGGAGAGGCACAGCAGAATGGAGGGGACAGCGGAGAGGCACAGCAGAACGGAGGGGACAGCGGAGAGGCACAGCAGAACAGAGGGGACAGCGGAGAGGCACAGCAGAATGGAGGGGACAGCGGAGAGGCACAGCAGAACGGAGGGGACAGCGGAGAGGCACAGCAGAACGGAGGGGACAGCGGAGAGGCACAGCAGAACGGAGGGGATAGCGGAGAGGGACAGCAGAACAGAGGGGGCAGAGAAGGAGAGGGGAACGGCGGAACGGAGGGGGACAGCGGAGGGGGACAGAGGAACGGGGGGGCATGGAGGAGGATGCAGTGACAGTCAGCGGTGACCGATCACCACTGTATGTCACTAAAGCCGCTGAAAGCCGCTGGGGGAGAATCTTGTAACTCCCCCACGTGCCGATCACAGCTGACTTCCAGGTATCGGGGGAAGCATCGGGAGCATTTGCCCGAGTACAAGTACTCAGGCAAATGCTCGGTATCGGTGCCGATACCGATACTAGTATCGGTATCAGGACAACCCTAGTTACAACCCTTATCATTTTTTGTTGTTTTTTTGTCTGTGTCCCATTGGGGAGATTTTTCTTCATTTCCTGTCTCAAAGCCAAAACAGGAAGTGATTGAAAAACCCTTCAAAGTGAAGAATTCCCTTTTTGTCACCAAGGTCAGCAGAGTTAGTGTCCCCATTTGATGATTTCCCCTCTATTCCTGTTCTGGTAACAACTCAAAAGTTGGTATTTTCTTTCACTTTCAGGCTTTGTGACAATGGTAAACAGAACGAATAGAGAGGGCAGAGATAGCAACATGGCAAGTGTTTTAATAGTTAATTTGCCTTAGGTTATACATGAGTGCACTATATTATTCAGATGTTGTGGTTCCAGGGTCCCCATGTCCTCTCAAAGCTTGCTTGTCATAATCTATACTAGCTAATCCTTTATGGATCGTGACCCAATATTATTTATATGTCAAAAATATCAAACTTGTAGTGAAGGTTTTACATGCCTTGGCAATAGCTATCTTGGTGGATAACAGAATAAAGAAAATGAATCTTAGAGGGCTTTGGTATATCTGAAACAGGTAGTGTCGGTTCACACTAGACGCGGCACGACTTGCAGGTCGCCTCACCGAGGCGACCTGCACACGACTGCCGGGGCGACTTGCAAGACGACTTCTGTATAGAAGTCTATGCAAGTCGCCCCCAAAGTAGTACAGGAACCTTTCTTCTAAGTCGGAGCGACTTGCGTCGCTCCGATTAGAACAGTTCCATTGTACAGAACGGGAGGCGACTTGTCAGGCGGCTAGGTCGCCTGACAAGTCGCCCCCGTGTGAACCGGCTCGTACTGTATATTCAATAAGGCAGTCTTAGCCGTTTTAGGTAATTGTGTATATGAGTTCAAAAATATTCAGAACTGCTGCACCGTTGGACATTGCTAACACATGAAACATATTCCCCATTTTTCCACACTGTCGAAAGCAACTGGGAGAGGAGTCAGGAGTCTAGATGGCTCCAAGTGTTATCTAGAGAAGACTTTAAAATGTGCTTACCAGGAACAATTGTAAAATTTCATTATACACTCACCGGCCACTTTATTGGGTACACCTGTTCAATTGCTTGGTAACACAAATTGCTAATCAACTAATCATATGGCAGCAACTCAATGCATTTAGGCATTTAGAATGTGGTGAAGACGACTTGCTGAAGTTCAAACCGCGCAGCAGAATGGGGAAGAAAGGGGAATTAAGTGACTTGGTTGTTGGTTCCAGATGGACTGGTCTGAATGTTTCAAAAACTGCTGATCTACTGGGATTTTCATACACCACCATCTCTAGGGTTTACAGAGAATTGTCCAAAAAAGAGAAAAGAGCGGCAGTCGTGTGGAGGAAAATGCCTTTTTTATGTCTGAGGTCAGAAGAGAATAGGCAGACTGGTTTGAGATTATAGATCGGCAACAGTAACTTAAACAGCAACGCAAATAACCACACTTTACAGCCAAGGTATGCAAAATACCATCTATGAACACACAATACATCGAACCTTGAAGCAGATGGGCTACAGCAGGATAGGACCACACCGGGTGCCACTTCTATCAGCTAAGAACAGGAATTTGAAGCTACAATACTCACAGGCTCCCCAAAATTGGACAATAGAAGATTTGAACAACCTTGCCTGGTCTGATGAGACTTGGTTTCAGCTGCAACATTCAGATGGTAGGGTCAGAATTTGACGTAAACAACATGAAAGCATGGATCCATCCTGTCTTGTATCAATGGTTAAGGCTGGTGGTGTAATGGTGTGGGGGATATTTACTTGGCACACTTTGGGCCCCTTAGTACCAATTGAGTGTAATTTAACCACTTGCTTACTGGGCACTTAAACCCCCCTGCTATCCAGACCAATTTTCAGCTTTTAGTGCTCTCACACTTTGAATGACAATTACTCAGTCATGCAACACTGTACCCAAATGTTTTTTTGTGTTTGCTGTACTCCAATGGCCTCCACAGTCACCAGATCTCAATCCAATAGAGCACCTTTGGTACAGTATGTGGTGGAACGGGAGATTTGCATCAAGGATGTGCAGCCGACAAATCTGCAGCAACTGCGCAATGCTTTCATGTCAATATGGAACAAAATCTCTGAGGAATGTTTTCAACACCTTGTTGAATCTATGCAATGAAGAATTAGGGCAGTTCTGAAGGCCAAAGTGGGTCCAACCCAGTACTACCAAGGTGTACCTGTACATTCTAAAACAGTTTCCAGGTCTGGCTCCCATGCCAAATGGTGTGAAGTAGCTCATTAGAGGAATCAGCCAACCAAATGTAAAAGCAGAGATGCTACCCCTGTAGCCTGGATAGTGCCTACACCATTTTTCAAATACTGTCATAACAGAGGCATCCTCAACCTTTTTGACTGGGCTTTGTAAATAGTTTGACAGTTGATTTCAGCAGAACAATTCTACCCTGGGCATGTCCATTTTGTTCAATTGAGATGTGGTATCCACTAGGCCTGACTCTAAAAATATTGTGTACACTTGTATATACACCTTATTATATCAACATGCAAAATGCTGGGGTGGTTTGGAGCCTGTAACGCATGTGAAGATTTTAAGTAGAACTATAGTTTTTTTTTCACCATGTGTGTCCCATTACGGAGATTTCCCCTCACTTCCTGTCCCATAGCCAAACAGGATGTGAGGGGGAATCCCTGCAAATAAAGGGAATTCCTTGGGCCCCCCAGGTCACCAGAACTAGTGTCCCCATTTGAAGATTCCCCTTCTATTACTTTTCTGGGGACAACCCAAAATTTGGGATTTTCTTTTACTTTCACTTTCAATGATTATGTTAACCGATTCAGCCCCGGAAGATTTTACCCCCTTCCTGACCGGAGCACTTTTTACGATTCGGCAATGCGTCGCTTTAACTGACAATTGCGCGATTGTGCGACGTTGCACCCAAACAAAACGGACGTCCTTTTTTTCCCACAAATAGAGCTTTCTTTTGATGGTATTTGATTATCTCTGCGGCTTTTATTTTTGCGCTATAAACAAAAAAAGAGCGACAATTTTGAAAAAAAAAACGCAATATTTTTTATTTTTTGCTATAATAAATATCTCCCAAAAATATTTTTTTCTTCGGTTTAGGCCAATATGTATTCTACATATTTTTGGTAAAAAAAAAAAAATCGCAATAAGCATATATTGATTGGTTTGCGCAAAAGTTATAGCGTCTACAAAATAGGGCATAGTTTCATGGCATTTTTATTATTAATTTTTTTTTTACTAGTAATGGCGGCGATCTGCAATTTTTATTGGGACTGTGACATTATAGGGGACACGTCAGACAATTTTGACACATTTTTGGGACCATTAGCATTTTTACAGCGATCAGTGCTATGAAATTGCATTGATTACTGTAAAAATGTCACTGCCAGTTAACCACTAGGGGGCAATCAAGGGGTTAATGTGTTCCCTATTGTGTGTTCTAACTGAAGGGGGAGGGGTCTATGTAGGGGAAGAGATAGATCGCTGTTCATACTCTGTATGAACAGACGATCTGTCACTTCTCCCCACAGAGAACCAGAAACTGTGCGTTTACACACACAGATCCCAGTTCTCCGTGTGCCCCGAGCGATCGCGGGAGCCCGGCGGTGATCGCGACCGCCGGGCACTCGCATCGGCTCCGTGGGCGAGCAGGGGGCGCGCGCGCCCCCTAGTGGCCACAGGGCGCAGCGACGTTACATAAAGTCGTTTTGCCCAGCTGTGCCATTCTGCTGCAGTACAACTGCGTCGGCTGGTCGGCAAGTGGTTAAATAGGACAATTAGAGAGAGCAAATCTTTCTAATGGGGGGCACAGACAGCAATAAAAACTGACAGGTCTTCTAATCCTTCTGCACTCTATCCAAAATTTGAAAAAAAAGTTTTGACTTTAGTCATACTTTGGGGTAGTATATTTACAGGTGTTTTAAAGAATGGCATAATGTTAGACATATAATCACAGGTCTCTGATTTTAGCTATATTGGGTACACACCACATGCACCTGTCTATCAGTTTGGGCCTGTTTTGTTGTACAGTAAACGTGCTTGCAAACATTTTAATATTATTTGTTCTACCAATGGCAACGGCTTTCATGTTTTCCTCTGGTGTGCTAGGTTAATAATGATGAGCAAACTGATTTGTGTGAAACAGAACTTGTAGCGAGTTTAGCTGATTTTCGACATGCTGAAATTTAATAGGAAGCCGATTCACTCAGTGTACATTGGGCCCCAACAGGAAGCCTGCATTTTAATTGATGTCACACGGGGCAAGGGAGTTTTTTTCCCATAAACCTTCCCATTGGTCATCCAGGGGGCAGAAAGTCAACACTCCCTTATGTCGCAGACTCCCAACATACTCTGCTCCTCAATAGTAAATTTAGGATAAGCGTTCAAATATACCTTGGTCAGCTTGTTAGAACAATTTTCCCTGTCTTTATATTTCCTGTAATATGCGCTGTGCCTGCATATTTTCCTAGCTAATCATCTGAAAAAAACCCAGGAATATCGTTGTATCACCAAGAACAATCTCTTCCAAACTTTCTGTCATTCTTCCAGCCATGTTAGAAGAGACACTTATTAAAAAACAAGAAATATCTCTTCTGTGAACTGTCTCTAGAGATTATCAATCACAAATTCCTGTAATTTAGAGATTACAGAATATTTCAGCAGCTTGTTGGTGTAGCAGCATTACTGTGTTGTAGCAATGGGATCCTGAAGTCAGAACCTACCAGGAGCATATTGACATATATATTTTATGTTCTATTCTTGTTGATATTTGTCCTATGTAAATGATCCAGCTACCAATGACCCAGAAAAGGTGTGCATATCAGGTGATGGTAATAAAAGATGAAAACCACGCACAATTGTAAACAAGTAATATAGTGAGCAACAAACACAAAAGAGGATACGCTCTCTAATATATCACAGTGAGGTGTTGTGCTATATAAACCATTAACTAAAAAGTGTCCAAGAATTAATAATAATAGAAATGAAGAAATAAGCAGTTCGAAATATTCCACAGTAAATGAATTATAAGTGATCAGTCCCCTTTAAAAAGAGCATAGCAAACCTTCTCTCTCTTCATTTAATATCACCAGTGGGCCCGTCACCACAGTAAAGCAAGATGTAAGCGTACCAAATGGAAAGATCCCCTTATTCAGAGTGGTCTATATCCACTTTATATGCCAGTGGCAGCTTTCCACTCAGATCACAATGCTGTTCTTGTCCATCACTCATTAGATAGATGGTAAAAGCAGCACAAGCAAATAGAACCACATGAAGACAAGCAAACAAACACTTCTTATAGTGTAGATAGCATCAATACCATTTATTTATCCTAAAAACCACCCTTACAGGCATAAAACAAAATGCACATAATGATAGACCTGATGATGTCACAGTGGAGGCTCCGCCTTACGCGTTTCATCATAAACAGATATCTTCTGGGGACTGATATCTTATTATCAGGTGTGGGGACAGTCAATGATTCACAAAGTGGTAAGGTGAAGCATGCACCTTTAGAGCTCATTAACACCAGGTCCGTTGAGCTGCGTGTTAATGCAGGCAGCACTCATACGTCTATTTCCCAAAGACAACCTCTGGATATGACGCTGAGCATATGCACTCAACTTCTTTGGTCGACCATGGCGAGGCCTGTTCTGAGTGGAACCTGTCCTGTTAAACTGCTGTATGGTCTTGGCCACCATGCTGCAGCTCAGTTTCAGGGTCTTGGCAATCTTCTTATATCCTATGTCATCTTTATGTAGAGCAACAATTCCTTTTTTCAGATCCTCAGAGAGTTCTTTGCCATGCGGTGCCATGTTGAACTTCCAGTGACCAGTATGAGAGAGTGAGAGTGATAACACCAAATTTAACACACCTGCTCCCCATTCACACCTGAGACCTTGTAACACTAACGAGTCACATGACACTGGGGAGGGAAAATGGCTTATTGGGCCCAATTTGAACATTTTCACTTAGGGGTGTACTCACTTTTGTTGCCGGCGGTTTAGACATTAATGGCTGTGTGTTGAGTTATTTTGAAGTGACAGCAAATTTACACTGTTATACAAGCTGTACACTCACTACTTTACATTGTAGCAAAGTGTAATTTCTTCAGTGTTGTCACATGAAAAGATATAATAAAATATTTACAAAAATGTGAGGGGTGTACTCACTTTTGTGAGATACTGTATGTGGCTTGTATGGGAGGGTTGCAAGAAAAAAAAGCCACGCCTTAAGAAAGGCCACATGCGGTCATGACTGAGCTTTGCCAAAACGCACTGTGGAGATTCTGAGGCCACATGGAAAAAGGTGTTAGGGTCAGATGAGATTAAAATTGAATTCTTTGGGCTCAACACCAAATAATATGTCTGGCAGAAATCCAATACAGCTCACCATCCAAATAACACCATTCCTACAGTAAAGCATAGAGGTGGTAATATCCTGTTTTGGGATTGTTTCTTTGCAGCAGGGACTGGTGCACTTGTCAGGATAGAAGGAAAAATGGATGGGGTAAAATACTATCAAATTCTTGAGGAAAATCTGCTGCCCTCTACCAGAAAGTTGTCAATGGGAAGAAGGTTTACCTTCCAACAGGACAATGACTCAAAGCACACAGCAAAAATGACCACACAGTGGTTGAAAGAGAAAGAGGTGAATGCCCTTGCGGACCTACTCAGAGCCCAGACTTAAACCCCATTGAAAATCTGTGGAATGACTTGAAGACTGCAGTCCCCAAATGTTCACCATAACTGAACTTGAGCAGTTCTGCAAAGAAGAGTGGGCAAATATTGCAAAGTCTAGATGTGCAAAGTTAGTACAGGCGTATCCCAACAGACTAAAGCCTGTAATTAAAGCAACTCAGTAATTCTGTTTTTAATTTTTTTTTCTGACATAGTGGTGTTATATCTTTCACTTAGATGCTATAAGTTGCACTGAGCAAATACACTATATACAGTGGGGACGGAAAGTATTCAGACCCCTTTAAATTTTTCACTCTTTGTTATATTGCAGCCATTTGCTAAAATCATTTAAGTTCATTTTTTTCCTCATTAATGTACACACAGCACCCCATATTGACAGAAAAACACAGAATTGTTGACATTTTTGCAGATTTATTAAAAAAGAAAAACTGAAATATCACATGGTCCTAAGTGTTCAGACCCTTTGCTCAGTATTTAGTAGAAGCACCCTTTTGATCTAATACAGCCATGAGTCTTTTTGGGAAAGATGCAACAAGTTTTTCACACCTGTATTTGGGGATCCTCTGCCATTCCTCCTTGCAGATCCTCTCCAGTTCTGTCAGGTTGGATGGTAAACGTTGGTGGACAGCCATTTTTAGGTCTCTCCAGAGATGCTCAATTGGATGCTGTGTGTACATTAATGAGGAAAAAAATGAAATGAACTTAAATTATTTTAGCAAATGGCTGCAATATAAAAGAGTGAAAAATTTAAGGGGGTCTGAATACTTTCCGTCCCCACTGTATATATATATATATATATATATATATATATATATATATTACAAAGCACAGCAATGCCTGTTTTGTGACTGTTTGCCTGAATTAAACTTTTGACTAAGTTGTCCAGTAAGGGATCCATTACTGTTAATAAGGCCATGTCTCTGTAAATTACAGCTTAGGCTAAGTACATGTAGCGGTGTAGTTGCCACTAGTAACAAACAATCCACCAATTCACCCCGCTGCCAGACTTCATACATCACTTCCAGAGACAATGAACAGTCTTTTGCTGGTTTTGTTTTTTTGTTTATTGGGGAGTACAACTTGGTTGGGGAAAAGGGTATTTGGAATGCCCATAGGATGTTTCAATTGCCATCATATTTTACAGTTTACACACATTAGCACATTGTTAGAGCCCAAAGAGATGATGTGCATTTATGATTGAGTATGATTCTCCTCCTGCATCTCCATGCAGACTGTTGCTCCTCCTCTGCTTAACTCCTGCAGACTATTACTTCCAAGAATTCCCCATCCACTACTGTGTAAAGGATGAGGACATCACTCTTGACCGTGTAAAAGTGATGGTCCCAGAACTTCTTCTCCTCCTGCACACAGCTTCTTCCCTCCTGCACACAACTTATCCTGTATTGAAATAATGTCACATCCTCTTTTACTGAGCAATAAGGACCCACTCTGAACAAGTCCTTAAGCAGGCTCTGGTTGCTCGCTGCTACTGGGCCTGAAGTCTGCAGTACCAGTAGATTAGAAGCATTCTCTTGGTTGGTGGACTACTGTTCCCAGCCAGTCCAGCTTGCAAATCCTGTGCCCTCAGACCACATCGATTTGACACATCACCCCACAGTCTTTCCTCTGATCCAGGGCTCCCCATCATTCACCATGTAAATGATGAAGACTTTGCTAATGACCGTGTAGAAGCAAAGTTCCCTCACAGACTTCCTGGCACATTGTCAGAGAAACAATCAACCCGGCCGTATCGGCCGAATGGTGTTCCGGAACGAACGCATGCGCAGTGGCACGATGCTGCGGCACTCGCGCGCTCGTGGCCCAATGGCACGACGCGCACACGTTCGCATTAGCGCACGCTCAACGTGGTGCTCTGGCTGCCCATTTAAAGACACTCAGGTGCTCAGACGGGTTGCTGGTTTGTCTTCAGCTTCCTGTCTGAGTTGTTTCCTGTTTCCTGCCTACTGAATCACTTGCTTGACCCGGATCGTCCCTGACCACTCTGCTCTTCTCCTGGACCCAACCTACGGCTTGTTTAAACAGATTGTGCCTTGTCTTCAGTGTTTGACCCCTTGCTTGTGACCCGGATTTGCCTGCTATCTCCTGTGCCTGAACCTTTGCTTGTGACCCGGATTTGCCTGCTATCTCCTGTGCTTGAACTTCTGCTTGTGACCTGGACTTGCCTGCTATCTCCTGTGCTTGACCCTCTGCCTGTGTCCCAGATCTGCCTGTTAACCTTTGTGTTTTATCCTCAGCCTGTTCAGACCTTCTGAATTGCTAGTCTCTGCACATCTACCTAGATCCTTTAGGGAGCACTACGCAAGTCCTATCCTGCCTGCTGGTAGCCTGTGCCTGTTCGTGCCATCCGCTCCCTGTTCCACCTCCAGGGGCCGGACTGTGTCTAGTCGCAAGGGCAAATCACTCTTGGCATCTCGGCCTCGGTAAGTACTTACCTGACAGTGGGCGAATTGCTCTCGGCATCTCGGCCTCGGTAAGTACTTACCTGACAGTACAAATCAGCCAGATGTCAGAGGCCGACAGAGCGCGTTCCCCACTTGAAATACTGTGCCAGCAGATTTCCACACTCACCGATGCAGTTCAGAAACTACAAGAAAGCTACACCCAAATTGATAGTCGCCTCCAGCAACTATCTGGAGCACCCATACCAACAGCTGCAACTCATGCACCCACCATTGGGGCCTCCTCCTCTCAGCCTTCATCAAATCCAACTGTGGTAATGGCCCTCCCTGAACCTAGGGTCCCTATGCCGGAGCGATTTGCAGGCGATCACAAAGAATATAGGGCTTTCAAGAACGCCTGCTTCCTATACCTAGCTCTTCAGCCCAGGACTTTCTCTTCTGAAGTGGTAAAGGTGGGCTTCATTATTTCCCTTCTGGCCGATGAACCCCAAGCCTGGGCCCACAGTCTGATGGAACAAAGGAGCCCTGTTCTAAATTCAGTAGATACCTTTTTTGAAAATATGGCGAAACTTTATGATGACCCACAGCGCACGGCTACTGCTGAAACCATTTTACATAACCTGTCTCAAGGGCGAAGGCCGGTTGAGGACTACACAGTAGAGTTCCGGAAATGGTCGGCTGATACAGGCTGGAATGAACCTGCCCTGAAAGATGAGTTAGCCAGGATGGAGACCCCTTCTACTCTGGAGGAATTGATCCAGTCAGCCACCAAGCTAGACAGGCGCATGCGCGAACGGCGCTCAGAACGCTTCCAGGTTCCTCGATCCAGCTGGATACTTCCCAAGCCGACTCCCTTTCTGGTTCCTCCAACCACCGCTACTCCCGAAGTCAAGCCTATGCAACTCGGACTGGTCCGCGCTCCTCTTACTCCTGAAGAAAGGCAATATAGGCGGCAAGCCAATTTGTGCCTATACTGTGGGGGTACAGGTGATTTTCTCCGTAACTGCCCTGTGAGACCTAGTAAGTTTTACCCACGATCTGTTATGAATGATCAAGTTACTGGTGTGCCCAAGACTTATGTCTCCCTCCTTATCTCCCTACAGCTAGCGGAAAAGGAAACTAGCCTGCCAGCTATAATTGATTCTGGAGCATGTAGCTGTTTTTTGGACATCACGTTGGCTCAAGAGCTACAAATTCCTCTTCAGACTAAGAAACAAAGCCTTTAAGTACACTTGGCTGACGGGTCTCTCCCTCGCTCTGGACTTATCACCAAAGAAACCAGACCCATTTTTGTCACCAAGAATTCCTACATTTGACCTTATTTCCTCTCCTTTGTTTCCCATCATCTTGGGACTCCCCTGGCTGCAGGCGCATGAACCACAAATAAACTGGAACAAGAAAGAGGTTTCCTTCTCTTCCGAATATTGCTCCCAGCACTGTCTCACTCCGGCCCCAGCCACCTGCTCAGCTGTAATCCCTGTATCTGATAACCTTCAACATGTTCCATCGGTGTACCTCGAGTTCCGAGACGTTTTCGGCAAACAACAGGCAGACCGCCTACCACCTCACCGGTCTTACGATTGCCCCATTGACCTTCTGCCCGGCTCTGAAGTTCCCTTTGGCCGTATCTTCCTGTTATCAGAAACTAAGCTAAAAACTCTCAAGACCTACATCGATGAAAACCTAGAAAAAGGTTTTATCCGCCCTTCTTCCTCACTGGCTGGAGCCGGTATCTTTTTTGTAGAAAAAAAGGATGGTTCCCTGAGGCCATGCATTGATTATAGGGAACTAAACAAAATAACTATAAAGAACCGGTATCCACTTCCACTTATCCCAGAGTTGTTTCAACGTTTTCTATCCGCCCGAATCTTCTCCAAACTGGATCTTCGAGGGGCCTACAACCTCATCAGAATTCGGGCTGGAGATGAGTGGAAGACTGCCTTTAGGTCCAGGTTTGGACATTACGAATACCTGGTGATGCCCTTTGGGATATGCAACACCCCGGCCACTTTCCAACATCTGGTCAATGACATTTTCCGGGAGTATCTTGACAATTTCCTAGTCGTTTACCTGGACGACATCCTTATTTTTTCTGCTACTATTGAGTTACACCGAGTTCATGTTAAAAAGGTCCTGGCAATTCTCAAAACACACAAGCTGTATCTTAAGGCAAAGAAATGCGACTTTGAAAAGTCTGTTGTGCAATTCTTGGGATTCTTTATCTCCACCAATGGGGTTGCAATGGACCCACAGAAGGTCAATTCAATCCAGGAATGGCCAGCCCCATCAGACAAAAAGGGGGTACAACGTTTCATTGGCTTTGCCAATTTTTACAGAAGATTTATTAATGGATTCTCCTCTATTGTAGCCCCCATTACTCAATTGACACGCCAACACAACCGTTTTCAGTGGTCTCAGGAAGCCCAGGAAGCGTTTACTAAATTGAAAGCCTTGTTCACCTCGGCACCAATCTTAAAGCATCCAGATCCGGCTCTGCCTTTTGTATTGGAAGTAGATGCCTCTGAAACTGCCACCGGAGCCATCCTCTCCCAAAGACAGGGGCCCAAGGCCCTTCTACATCCTGTAGCCTTCGCATCCCGGAAACTAACCCCACCAGAAAAGAACTAAGTTGGCCATTAAATTCGCCTTGGAAGAGTGGAGGTACCTACTGGAAGGTGCACTCCACCCTGTCATGATCTTCACCGACCATAAGATTCTAAAATACCCCAGACAAGCCCGCTGGGCTCTTTTTTTTTCTAGATTCAATTTTCATATATCTTACAGACCTGGCTCCAAAAACAGAAAGGCAGATGCACTCTCCCGGATGTTCCTTGAAACCTCTCAGGCAGCTGAACCTAGCACTATCTTGTCTCCACAAAATTTCTTGTTGGCTATCCAAACTGACTTAATAACGTCTATTAAATCAACGTCCAGTCACTGTACCGACCCAGAAGTACCTTCCTTGGAAAAACATGATGACCTACTCTGGGCCCGAGGAAAAATCTTTGTTCCATTAGAACTAAGACCCTTGGCTCTAAAGACTTTTCATGACCATGTTAGATGCAGTTTTCAACTTAACTGCTTCTAGTTTATATTAGTGCTGTGTGATTAACCATAATATTGAGATATTTAGTTAATTGTACCTGGCTAATTTGTGTTTCGAATGTTGTAGGTAACCATTTGCTTGTAATTATTAAACTATCAGCTATGTGACTTCCTGCACGGTTCCACTTATTTTGTATCATTTCCATCTGTATCCCATTCATTATTCCCATTCCAGTTCCTGCAGCTCCCAGAACTGTATCATACCATTCTCGGCGATACCTACATTCTGGTAGCTGGGGAAAAGTTACATTAAATTAGATTTTTGTTTTCTGTTGTGATACCAAAACATTTATGCAAGATCTAGGAATAGGAGTTAATACAGAGGATTCGAAGATGGTGGGTAGAGCGTCTTCTATTTTTATATTGAAACCATAATGTTGCCATTGTATATATCCTCCTGTTGTGTTTTCCCATTTCCTTACTGGTACAAAATACCATGCTGTACAAATATAAGTTGCAGATTGATTGGTACTAAGAGGACCTATTAGATTGAATTGCCCACTTCCCCTTGCTGGTCTAGGACCTTTTCCCTTCTGTGCTATCTCGTATTCTTTTGAATTCGGAGTTCTAAGTAACTGTAGTAATTTGTCTTTTACTTCTCTCCATGTTTCAGATGGACCTAACTTGTGACATTTATGTGGTGTGTTATTAAAGGGCCATGTTAAATTGTCCCTCCAATGGAAAGTTATGTTTACTTGTGCTTGTGATTTGGCTTTTATCCACACTACTGGTGATTCCATATTCTGCATCATATAAAAAGGACCCTCCTGTCCTGACACCGTGAAATTTCCTACCGTATACCATTCGTAGTAAGGATATTGTGTTATACTCTTATCCTGATTTACCCATCTAAGATCAGTACTATTTTCATGAACTGTTACATTGATACCCGGAGTCCATGTATAAACAAACATTTGAAAACATTCAAGCACTATTATCATAGTTAGAAGGATCTTCATTCTGTTTCTCTCGGTTCAAGACTCTTTTTGCAGTGTGATGCGTGGATCCAGGCTGCTTTTCCTTCCAATTTCACTGAAGTGGCTGTGGTCAAAAGCACTTGATAAGGACCTTCAAATCTAGGTTCCAATGTCTTTCTGGTGTGTTTCTTAACATATACATAATCTCCTGGTAGCAGTGTATGTGTACCTGCTATTGAGTTAGGGTCTGGAAGAGAAGAATACACACTTTTGTGGATCTTAGTTAGACGTTGTTGTAGTTGTATCACATATGCAGTCAAACTATCACATTGCAATTGCATACTCTGTGGAAAGTATAGACCTAATCTAGGTGCATTCCCAAAAAGTATTTCATATGGGGATAATCCTGTTTTCCCTGTTGGAGTGTATCTTATAGAGAACAAAGCCAAAGGCAGGCATTCTGGCCATGGCTTGTTTAACTCTTGCATGGCTTTTTGTATTTTCAACTTTATTGTCCCATTTACTCTTTCCACTGATCCTGAACTCTGTGGATGATAAGGGGTGTGGAAACTTTGTTGAACCCCTAACATGGTCATCACATTCTGCATGATTTCTCCTGTAAAGTGTGTCCCCCCTATCTGATTCTATGGTTTCAGGAAGACCAAACCTAGGTATTAACTCAGTGATCAGTTTCTTGGCTGTGGCTTTTGCTGTGGCTGATTTTACTGGATAGCTTTCGGGCCAACCTGAGAATAAATCAATACACACAAGGACAAATTCAAAGGGGCCACTCTTAGGCATTTGTATGTAGTCAATTTGCAGTCTCTGGAAGGGGTATTGGGCCTGAACCTGGTGTTTTCGTGGGGTTTTTACTCTCTGTCCTGGATTATTCAGGAGACAGATTTGGCAGGCTGCACAGTAGTTTCTCGCAGTACTACTGAATCCAGGGGCGAGCCATCCTTGGTTCACAATCCTATACATGGAATTGGAACTGACGTGTGTGGGTAGGTGAACTGCCGCTGCCATTGCTGGGTACAGAGAGGCAGGTAGGCATACTTTGCCTCCTTCCCTCCATACATTGTCAAGGTCTGGTGCTGCTCCCATCCTGACCCACTTATCTTTCTCGCTCTCCCCTGCTTGCTCCTGTAATTTACTCAGCTGCTGCCATGTTGGTTCTGGGATACTCACCTCTACCGCTGCTAAGGTCTCAGGGCTTCCTTCCCCTAGAGCTGCCTGTTTTGCAGTCAAATCTGCAAATGCATTTCCTTTTGCCTCAATTGTTTTTGCGCTCGTGTGTGCCGCTATCTTCATAATGGCCACTCGTTTAACCTTTTGAAGATTGTTCAGGACTCTCTTAATCCCTTCTCCATGTTTTACAGGTGTACCTGCTGCTGTCAGATAACCTCTAGCCCTCCATATGTGGCCATAATCACGCGCTACACCATAAGCGTAGGCAGAGTCAGTGTAAATATTCCCTTCTCGTCCTTTTAAGTATTTTAGGGCTTGTTCTAAAGCTTTTAATTCTGCTTCTTGTGCTGACATGTGGGCTGGTAAGGGCTGTGCTTCAATCACCTGTGTATCAGTCACTACAGCATACCCTGTGTGATATTTACCCTTGTCATCAGCAAACCTACTACCATCTATGTACAAAGTGTGCTCAGCATTTAAGATTGGTGTATCTGTAACATGTGGGAATCCCATTGTCTCCTGTTCCATGAGCTGAAAACAATCGTGCTCATCTATCTCTTTAAACAGAAGGGTGTCAGTTTCCTCATCTCCTTCCTTATTAGCACTATTATTCCCCCTTGCCAAATCTGGTGACTGAAGAGGCAAAAAGGTGGCCAAATTTAAGGTTGTACAGCGCTGAAAAGTGACATTTGGAGGTAAGAGTAAAGTACACTGTAACCTTAATTGCTTAGCCATGGAAATGTGTTTGGGCTGTACTTGAGACAAGATTGCATGTATGTCATGTGTGGTGTGCACTACAACTGGATTGTCTAGAACAATCTCCGATGACTTATCTAGGATTATCGACACCGCTGCTACCGCCCGTACACAGGACGGTGAACCTCTGGACACTGGATCTAATGCTGCTGAAAAGTAAGCAACGGGTCTTTGTTTTACATGTGCCTGTGTCAAAACACCTGTGGCGTGTCCAGTGATTTCAGCAATGTACAAATGAAATGTCTTGGTGTAATCTGGAATACCAATAGCTGGGGCAGAAATCAATAACCTTTTCAAAGTGACAAACGACTCATAAGCTACTTCTGTAAGCATATACGGTACAATTTTCAAACAATCGTATAATGGCTGCATCAAAGCGCTAGCGTGTGGTATCCATTGTCTACAATATGACACAATACCTAAAAACATACGCAATTGTTTGAAATTCCGTGGGGGTAACATTCCCTTTATCACTTGAACCCTCTCCTCAGTGAGATGTCTTGTACCCTGTGATATACAATGTCCCAAAAAGATAACTTTTTTCTGACACACTTGCAACTTTTTCTTATTAACCTTGCAACCTTTTTCTGCCAAAAATCGCAACAAATTAAGGGTGGTAGCCAAACAAGTTTCCTTGTCCTGGCAGCATAACAATAAATCATCCACAAATTGTAACAACACACAGGAATCTGGTGGTACCCATTCTCCCAACACCGTTTGCAATGCTTGCGAATACAAGGTAGGTGAATGCGCCATACCCTGAGGTAGGCGTGTCCAGGTTAGTTGTCGATTTTTGAGGGAAAATGCGAACCACGGTTGGCATTCTTCCGCAAGCGGGACGGAAAAGAAAGCGTTGGCCAAATCTATAACCGTAAAGTACATACTGGTTGATGGTATTTGTGACAGTAACGTATGTGGATTGGGTACTAAAGGTGTCATCGGGGCTAGTATTTTGTTGACTGCTCTGAGGTCTTGGACCATTCTGTACTTAACCGGACTACCGGCTACTGTTTTCTTTTTAACCGGATACAAAGGAGTATTCGCCGGTGATTTTACCTCTTTTAGAGCTCCACTTTTTAACAAGGATTGGACCTGCATTTCTATAGCCGCCTCTTGGGGTGCACTGAGTGGATACTGTTTTTGTTGGGGAAGCACTGCTCCTGGAATCAGCTGTAGGGTAACCAGAGGTATGGGCAAAAGTCCAACATCAGCTGGATGTTTCTCCCATAGTTCTTCCGGAAGGGATGACAAGATCTGATCCAAATCTGGAGAAGATGGACCGGACAGTTCCGATTCCTCCTCCAAGTATTGTATCAGGTTACACATCTCCATGTGTTCTTGATTATCCCCTATAGCTAAGGTGACAGTACCATCTGGGTGATAGGTAATGTTAGCTCCTATTTTCTGCAAAATGTCAGCTCCTAGCAAATTAGTGGGGGCTCCTCTAGATACCAGAAAACGTGAAAGGAACATGTGGTTCCCTATTTTAACTTTTAGAGGTTTTGTCAGCGGGGCGTCGGCTAAAATGCCATCATATCCAGTTATCAATATAGTGTCAGGTGATTCTTGCTCAGGGAGTAGTTCAGAATCAGAAAGTAACGAGCGTGAAGCTCCTGTGTCAACTAAACAAGAAATTTTCTTATTACCAACCGTTATAGTGGTCTTAAGCATCTTTGTTTTGGATCTTTCTAAAACCGGGGCGAGTCATGCCCGTGGATCATCTCCCTGTCGCCTTATGTCACCATTATTGTTATTGCCCCTGGGCTGGTTTCTTCTCTGATTAACTGGAGAATCAACACCTTCATCTCCTTCATCCCTTATTCTTTTCCTGCAGTGGCGTCTGATGTGACCTATCTTGTTACAGTAGTAACAGGTAAGGGGTTTGCGAGAGGAACCTCTACCTTGCTCTTGGGGACCCACAATCGCATTGATTGCATGATGTTTCCTCCCTTTGGTTTCTGCTAAGTCCGCCTCTATGCCTTGTGCCTTCTGTAACAACGACCCTCTATCTCTAATTGCCCTCCACTCTGGTGTGCAGGCTTTCAGTCTTTCACTTATCTGTGGATTTAATCCTTCCATAAACTGTATATTGAAGGCTCGGATCGTGACTGGCAGAGCCAAATCCAATCCCTCATCTGCCATCATACTTTCCATAGATAAGTAAAATTCCGATACAGTCTGTCCTGGCATTTGTTTCATGGGTGATATTGACCCCCTCTCCTGTTGTTTTGCCTGACAGAAAGCTTCTAATCTAACAATAAAAGGGGCCCTTGAGTCTATGTGTCTGACGTGTCCTGCCTCTAGATTGCCATCCCCGTCAGCTCGGTCTGCAGGTCGGTGCGGACCTATTTCAGTCATAAACTGGTTAAACAGGGTCAGAGTCATTTTATGTCTCCATAAATCCTCCCCATCCTGCCAGGTTGCTTCATGTGTATTCATTAACTGTGTCACAAATCTACAGAAAGCAGCTGGCTTTGCTACCGGGTCTGGGGCGCTCTGTATTAATGCCATAAGGGTGTCTGCTGACCAAGGTTTCCAAGTCCTTATTTGCATCCTACGAGTAATAGTAGGTGGGGCGTGTGGATGGGCTACTTGTCCAAATTCTGGATTATTTACCTGTACAATGCGTGTATCAGTGCGTACGGGGGCTACAGTTTCTGAATGAGGTTTTTGTGCCCCACAATGCACACATTCTATTGCCCATTTTGGATTCTGTGTTCCTCAAACCTGACAAACCCATCCTCTCCCCTCAAGTACAGGATATAACCCTGGCTTATGCGAATTTTGCTCTATGTCGGTGTATGGGGGTGGGATGGTTGAACTAAGATTATTTAAAATTTCAACATTTTTTGTTCTTCTATCTTTCATATCCCAACCATCACAATCTGGATTATATTTCCACCCCTCTTCTTTCGCTCTATTTGAGACCTTAATTAAGCATTGAACCTGACGCATCCATTGCTTCTCTAAAACCTCTCCTTGTCTGTCCCTTTTTATTTCACTCCATACATCCGGGTCTAAACCCGCTGCTCCTTTCACCTTAAATTTACGAAGGACATCCTTTAAGTCCCGCGCTTCATCTTTCCCATAGATGTTTTTAATTATCTGTGGCACCGTATAATGCGCCACAATTCCCTGACGGGGTTTCGTGTTCTGCTGGCCCATTCTGACAGTCCGTGCCTAGGTAGCGTGTGGGACACTTAGTGTACAGTACTAAATACTAAAAAAGCTACACTAGTTCCTCGTTGCCTTCCTCCTAGGGTGCCAGAATACTAAAAAACTCTCCAGGATGAGATTTCTGAAATCGAATTACTTTATATGCTAGCCAACTGACAAATATTATGACCAGACTGACAGCTACAACATATACAAGCATTCCTTTAAGTGACCAGGTATCCGACTAGATCTCCGGGCTTTATGGAGACCTCATTCCCCCCCGTATCTGGGATCCCTCTCATACACTCTTATCCCTGCTTTATGGAGCAGACAGGGCTTATACTTTCAACCCGTCTATGGTTTATGAATTAAATTGAATATCAAACTTAAGCGTCAGACCCCCAAACTCATCATGTGAGGTAAAGGCGCATTCTGTCGCTTATTGGGATGATATTCTTTCAATTCATACCAACCTTGGCAAGGCTCATTCACTTTCTCAACAAGACAGACAGACAACAAACAACAATTAATTCCAGCAATATAAACCAAAATATGCAGTAATTCTAGACTCACCACTATGGAGGCTGGTGTTTTAAAACCAGGAGAACCGTAACTGACAGAACGGATAGGCACAAATCAGGGGAGCACAGAATATAAGAAAAATAAAGCTTTTTCTTACCTGGCCAGGTTTTCAATCTGTGGTTCCCGGAATGCCTGTCCTTTTGTTCCGTCAGTCCAATTCATCCACCTCTTGAAGTATCATCGGTGTGTCCCTACTTCCGGGCGCCAGAATTGTTAGATGCAGTTTTCAACTTAACTGCTTCTAGTTTATATTGCTTTGCCAAATTTAGCTCTATTAAAGAAGTAAGACACAGAATCAGGAGTATCTGTATATCAGCTCCGAGCCTTAAAGGTCCCGTACTGTCAACTGCACTGTCGGCTCTTTATTGGGGCTTTTTATAGACTGGTTACAGGATCGCATATTTCAGCAAATTTCCATATAAGGTAACAAGCAGTATAATTTCAACATACATGACGCTGGACACATCTGGAAAAACTTAAGCTACGTCTTACAACTGACACGCACACATTATACAGAAAAATGAAAAACAACTTAAGTAGAACTCCAACCTATTATTTCCAACCTTATCAACCACAAACTAGCAGGTCACTTCGGGACACAAAATTCCGCTGCACTAGTCTCCCGATCTTTCTGGTGGCCAGGCTGGAGATAGGACTGTAAGGATTATGTCTCTTCTTGCTCTCTTTGCCAGCACAGTAAGGGTTCAAACACCAAATCCTGGGGTTTACTCAAACTGTCCATCTGTCCATCCTGGAATGGCCGTGGGCAGAAGTCTCCATGGACTTCATTGTGGATCTACCTCCTTCGGGGGGGTTTACCACTATCTTGGTCGTTGTCGACCGTTTTTCTAAAATGGCACATTTTTTGCCCATGGTGGGTACTCCTTCTGCTGCAGATACAGCTAAAAATTTTTTCAAAGAAATTACAAGACTTCATGGTGTACCTAGGAACATGAAGCTCGATGTCAGTTATCAATTGGGACACAGTCGCTGGTCTCAATTTGACATCCACGTGGGTGCAGGTGCTCGTCCCTGAACTCACGCTGTGTGCGTTTGGGGTCATTCACGTACACAGTGTCAAATTGGGAACAATGTCTATAGATTACATGTCTCTTCTGCAATAAAGAGCCTGCTTGCTAGCAATTTTTGACTTTAAGCAACTGAGGATTACAGAAGCTACTTTCAACTATCCTGGACCTGTTCTTGTGTCAAAAAAACAGACTTGTGCTAGTCTCAGTGTTTTATATTTTAATTTTTCTAAAAAGACAGATGGCGGTAAAAAAATAAAGTAAAACATTTCACAGAACACAAATAATATTAAATACACAAAGAAATATAAATAAAAAGAAGTGAAAGGGCCGAAACAACTATTTGTACTGCAGTGCATTGCAGTAATGCGCCTTAACACAAACGTGACCACAACACACTTTAGATGCATTAAAAAAAGAGAGAGAGAGGAGCGCCTCTAAGTAAAACTGCTTTATTCAATGTAATAACAGAATTAATAGCCACTTACATATAGGCAAGGAACAAAGCTCTCTGTGGGTCGATAACTGATGACAAGCTGCGGATGGAACACAGGCTGGGGAGGTGTCGCTGATCCCTGGCTGCAAACAAGGACAGAGAACCGGGACGGGAACCGCCACTCATGCAGGGAAGGAGAGGACAGCTCGCAGGGCCAGCGTGTGACGTCAGCTGGGTGGAGGAGACACAACGCATTTCAGAGCATGCGCAACGGCCGTGGGGCGCATGCACGCTCCTTTCTTAAGCGTAGACTACACTTGAGAAAGGAGCACGCATGCGTCCCACGGCCGTTGCGCATGCTCTGAAACGCGTTGTGTCTCCTCCACCCAGCTGACGTCACACGCTGGCCCTGCGAGCTGTCCTCTCCTTCCCTGCATAAGTGGCAGTTCCCATCCCGGTTCTCTGTCCTCGTTTGCAGCCAGGGATCAGCGACACCTCCCCAGCCTGTGTTCCATCCGCATCTTGTCATCAGCTATCGACCCACAGAGAGCTTTGTTACTTGCCTATATGTAAGTGGCTATTATTTCTGTTATTACATTGAATAAAGCAGTATTACTTAGAGGCGCTCCTCTCTCTCTCTTTTTTTATGGATGACTCCGAGCTGGCTTCACTCCAAAGAAGAGCTGCCCTTTGCTGACTGTGTTACCACTATCTTCCCTACTAGCAAATCACCCATTATCAGCTTTTATTGGTTTTAATTATGGACTCATTTACGGACTTATTGCTTTATATTTAATTTTAGAATTTTCTAGAGCTTTTTTTGCCTGTTTCTTGTGGTTTATCAGTAATTTCGAGCGCCATTTATATATGTTTTTTCCTTTAGATGCATTAGTGCACTAAGGCAATGCAGCCCCAATGCTCACGGAGCCAGGAATGAGAGCTGGTATCCGGGTTCACCTAGGAGACCCAAGTGGAAGTTCAACCCCCCCCCCCCCTTTGGATGCAGCCTTGTGGGAAATGTCATAGATCCTAGAAGGTTGCAGGACCATTCAAAAATGCAACTCGTTCATGCGCAGTGGGAAGCTGACTGTGAAGCAGCAAGGATGCCAAAGTCAGCAGCTACAGTATTTGTAGCTGATGACTTTTAATCTTTTATCAAACAGGCTGAAGATCCTCTGTAACCACTTATTAAAATTCTGTAGCATTTTCCTGTCATTTGGCCAGCACTTGGAAAGAGATTAGAGCGTGTCTGAAAGACATCACTAATTCTGGTAAAAGTCTCCAAAAACAGTAAGCAACAAAGAAATAATAATTGTCTACATTCTAGAGTCCTACATAATGCTGGTTAGTGAAAAATGTCAATTGTAACCGCACTAAGTGTAACTATATATATATAAATATTACCCTAAATCAAGTAAATTCATCTAAACAAATTATCCTTAAAAAATAAATGTGCATAAATAATAATTTAATGAACAAATTCCTCAATCAAAACATGTGCATAAATAATAATTGTCAATTAACCATCCATATATTTAGTCCATGTTGTAAAATATGTACATCCAAATAAAGTGCAAGTGCAGTCCTTCAACAAAGTGATTCCAACTAAGGCCCCTTTCACACTGGGGTGGGAGCGGGGGTGGCATCGGCGGTAAAACGGCGCTATTTTTAGTGCTGCTTTACCGTCGTTTTAGCAGCGGTATTCGGCCGCTAGTGGGGGCGGTTTTACCCCCCTGCTAGCGGCCAAGAAAGAGTTAAAAACACTGCAAAGCGCTGCTGCAGCAGCGCTATGCCGGCGGTATAGCCGCACTGCCCCATTAATTTCAATGGGCAGGAGCGGTGAAGGAGAGGTGTATACACTGCTCAAAAGATGCTGCTAGCGGACTTTTTTTACCATCCTGCCAGCACACCGCTCCAGTGTGAAAGCCCTCGGGGCTCTTTCAGCGGCACTCTGCAGGTGCTATTTTTAGCGCTGTAGCACCTGCAAAGCACCCCAGTGTGAAAAGTTCCAAACAGTGATGTCCAATGCTTCCTAGTAATCACCACTGTCTACAGAAAGATCACCAGATAGGGTCCATAAGTAAACACAATTTCCTCTTATCTATTATATGCCACAGGTCTTTAACCACTTCAGCCACTTTTTACAATTTGGCACTGTGTCGCTTTAACTGACAATTGCGCAGTCATGCGACGCTGTACCCAAACGTAATTTGCATCCTTTTTTCCCCATATATAGAGCTTGGTGGTATTTGATCACCTCTACAATTTTTATTTTTTTGCGCTATAAACAAAAAAATAGCGAGAATTTTGAAAAAAAAAACAATATTTTATACTTTTTGCTATATTAAATATCCACAATTTTTTTTATGAAAAAACAAATTTCTTCAGTTTAGGCCGATATGTATTCTTCAACATATTTTTGGTAAAAAAAAAAAAAAAGTCGCAATAAGCGTATATTGATTGGTTTGCGCAAAAGTTATAGCATCTACATAATATGGGAAAGATTTATGGCATTTTTATAAATTTAATTTTTTTAACTAGTAATGGCGGTGATCTGCGATATTTAGCAGTACAGCGACATTGAGATCGGACACTTTTGACACATTTTTGGGACCACTGACATTTATACAGCGATCAGTGCTATAAATATGCCCTGATTACTGTGTAAATGTCACTGGTAGGGAAGGAGTTAACACTAGGGGGCGATCAAGGGGTTAAATGTGTGTTCCCTCCGTGTGTTCTAACTGTATGGGGATAGGACTGACTAGGGGAGGAGACATATCGTTGTTCCTGCATAGTAGGAACAAACGATATCTCTCCTCACCCCTGACAGGACAGGGATTTGTGTGTTTACGCACACAAATCCCCGTGCTGGCTCTCATGCATGAGATCGCGCGTGGCCAGCTGTTTAGCGGGCGCACGTGTGTGCCTCCGGCGGCTCTTAAAGGGAACCCCATAACGTATGGGGTTTCGCGCAGGGGTGCCATTCTGCCCCCCCCCCGTAAAAAGATGTGAGCTGGTCGGGAATCAGTTAATCCAATGGACATTTAAGCCTAGTACACACTGCTAGTTTCTTTTTTTCGTTCAACCCAGCGGGCTGAACAAAAATTAACAGACAGCTCAGGTCAGAGCTGTTGTACTAACAATCCAATGTTAACACAGCAATCTCCCCTGCTGTTGTATTTTGTTCTGACAAGGGGACGGCCCCCAGCCAGAACACTCAATGACACAGAGCACTGATCAGGAGTCGATCATGCCCCTTCAACAGACAGACTTAGGGACAGGTTGTGCGGGGTAATGTCAGTGTCTAGTGGACAGGCTGTGCAGGGTAATGTCAGTGTCTAGTGGACAGGCTGGGCGGGGTAATGTCAGTGTCTAGTGGACAGGCTGTGCGGGGTAATGTCAGTGTCTAGTGGACAGGCTGGGCGGGGTAACGTCATGATCCACACCTAACACGTTTCAGCGTCTAGCCCAGGGACAGGCTGTGCGGGGTAATGTCAGTGTCTAGTGGACAGGCTGGGCGGGGTAATGCCATGATCCACACCTAACACGTTTCAGCGTCTAGTCCAGGGACAGGCTATGCAGGGTAATGTCAGTGTCTAGTGGACAGGCTATGCAGGGTAATGTCAGTGTCTAGTGGACAGGCTGTGCGGGGTAACGTCACGATCCACACCTAACACGTTTCAGCGTCTAGCCCAGGGACAGGCTATGCAGGGTAATGTCAGTGTCTAGTGGACAGGCTGTGCGGGGTAACGTCACGATCCACACCTAATGCGTTTCAGCCTGTCCACTCGCGGCTCGATGTTACCACCTGAGCCGGCAGTGCACAAACAATAAGCGTTGGGCTGACATTTCAAGATTGTAAGTTGAATACTTTTTTTGTGAATAAGAGCTTAAAGCTTTTTTACACTATGAGCGCCCTTCTTCTCCCCTCTATGCCTGCATGAGAGTTATGAACACAAGTGGACAAGTTGATCTTTATATCAGAAAGGAATGCAAGAGCTACAACTGAATGAGGAGCTTCTTAACCCTTTATGTACTGGGGAGGATGGTGTGAGCTGGAGAGGAAATATTCATTGAATTAGAGACCTTTAGCATACAATAAAGAAGAGAAAATTGTGTTTAGGTATGGACCCTATCTGGTGATCTTTCGTAGTTGGTGAGTACAGTGGGTGTTCAAAGAAAGACATGTGGTGATTACTAGGAAGCGTTGGACATTAGTGGAATCACTTGGTTAAAGGAATGTACTTGCACTTTATTTGGATACACATATTTTACAACACAAACTAAATGTATCAAATGGATGCAGTGTCAGCTGGTGATACATTTTTTTGGGGGGAGCAAACCCCTCCAGGTCCTTACCTGCGGATCTTGGCCTGTCACGGCTCCCGATACCCGACGGCTTCTGGGTTCTATCTTCAGCCTCCTGATTGGCCAGGATGCGAAACTGGAAGTGTCGTGAAGGGAAATTCTGATTCGCTATAGTCAAAAGTGGGAGGGTTCAGGGCGCAGTGCTTTGTGCCCCGAGCACAATATTGAAAAAAGCAAATTAGAGCCTCATGCTCTAATCACGTGCTTGTTTATTATTGACGGACCTAATAGACTTCTATTAGTTTGGCACCCGCAGTGCACTGCACACACATAGAACGATTTATTTTTAAATAAATCATAATATGACTAACATTGTATAACTTTAAGAAATGTTAAAAAATGTTTAGATTGTAAGCTCTTCTGAGCAGGGCCCTCTTAATCCTCTTGTATTTTATTGTATTATAACTGTATTGTCTCCCTTTTATATTGTAAAGCGCTGCGTAAACTGTTGGCGCTATATAAATCCTGTATAATAATAATAATAATAGTCCTATTATTATTTATTTAAAAAGAATCTATCAATAGCTTTTCTATTGGGCAAAACTTTGAAGGGGTGGAGCCCCTGCACCCCTTATAGACCGGCCGCCATTGATTGGATTGTTAATTATTAATTATTATTTATGCACATGTTTTGATGAGGATTTTGGTCATTTTTTATTATATTAGTATTATATAGTATTATTTATATATAGATAGTTACACTTAGCATGGTTACAATTGGTATTTTTCACTAACACCTTTGTGTCACTAGTAACTGCAGCTCTTTTTAATTTTTATTTTAATTATATTTTCACATTTTTCACATTTATCCATTGGAGCAGACATTTTATTTCACTTACAGAATGCATACTAGCTACTTGCTAATGCTAACCTCTCCCATCATTTTGAATACAAGTAATCTGGTTGAAAACAAAGGTTTATGGGTAGCTGATTTCCATGGGCCGCTGGAGGAGGCACCCAAATGGTCAATGAAAATGAGCTATTAACTAACAACCTGCGTGTGTTCTGTTCCCTCAGGTTGCACTTCAAAATTGTGCAATGAGGCAATGAAGAGGTTATATGTTGTTTAGTCTCTCATTCACTGCCTAGCAACTTCATCAATGAGCACCAAGTCATCCGGATGTGTTTAAGTTCTCTTCATAGACCCACAGAATTGATTGTGTTCTTTTTTTCTGCACGTTACCAGATACCAGTGGATGTATTATTATTATGCAATATTTATATAGTGCCAACAGTTTGCACAGTGCTTTACAACTTGAGGGCAGGAGGAATCAGAAGCCCCTGCTTGTTAGAGCTTACAATCTAAAAGGGAGGGTCAAGTGATACAAATGTAATAACTGTGGGGGATGAGCTTAAAATAAAAGTATAGTTGTAAAGTGGGGGCAGGATAGGCTTCTCTGAAGAGGAGGGTTTCAGGGATTATCTAAAAGTAGACAGAGTAGGAGACAGTTGGACAGATTGGGGTAGGGAGTTCCATTGGACGGGAGGGGCTCAGGAAAAGTCCTAAGGGTGAACATGGGAGGAGGTGACAAGGGGGTTAGAGAGCAGGAGTGATGTAGCTGGGGGCTAAGTTGTGCTGGCAGAGAAAATATACATTGTTAGCAGACAGTGATCGCCACTACTATACACTCTTCCAATAGTCTTTTAAATAAGTCAGATAACTCAGATCAGTAGAGCATAAGAGGGCTTTGAGATTGACTAGAATTGGTGTCAAGAGCACAAGTCCCTGCCACATTCCTGTCCTTTTTGCTAGAACCCTATCCCTTCAGATATGGCAGAACCCTGCCGCCATATTGTGCCCTATTTTATACCAGAGGCCTCCACAAGACATTCCCGGCCATTGACCTTCATATCCCAAGAAAGGAATGTCCATGCACCTTGCTGATGGAATTTAGGAAATAACAGTCACATCACATAACAGTCACATCGCATTGACATACATTCCGGAGTCACTTGACATTACACAGTCACTCACATTTAGTGGACGGTCCGCATAAATCACATGTGAAAGTATATGCAGCACCTTTAGCATGCCATCTCCCTCAGCCTCTCCTTACACTCTGGGTCATTAGTACTCACAGGACTGTGCTCTCTGTAGTCACCTCCTCTATAGGTATGCCTCTCCCAGAATCCTCCAGGGAAGCAACCTGGCCTGGCAAGGGGACGTGCCCAAGCCGTACTGACTGTGTCTTTGGCCACAGGCAGCACCGCTCAGGATAGAGCCCGCAGGTGTGCCACCATAGGAAGCAACTACCTATGGTGCCACATCTAGAAGAGGAAGAGCCAGGAGCACCAGTGGGGGACCCAAGAAGAGGAGGTTTGGGGCTGTTCTGTGCAATTCCACAGAACAGGTAAATATGAACCGGCTTGTTATAAAAAAAAAAAAACACAATCACCAGTGCTATCATCTGGAAGGAAGGAGAGTGAGTCTCATGTTTTCCTCATACTGAGAGGTATGGTGAGAATGTGCTGCTAAGTCTGTGAAACAGACTTTTTGCATTGAATAAGAAAAGCATGGGTTTTCTTTCCTGCTAGTTAACCTGCCTGCAGTAAAGCCATTTACACCCATCAGTTCATATGTCCTGTACACGCCAACTGTCAGTATGAATACCCTGCTACATCACTTGGCATTCGTGCTGCACTGACCTCCATCTACTACCAGGGACAGTAGCAGCTGTATGGTCAGCAATGATTGTAGTTATGTCCATGCATTCTAGATCTCCATTCTTGCCACGTTCTTTATTTAGTGTGCACTCAAATAACATGACAGATGCATACCAGTCATGTGGCACGTGCCCACTATTTTCAGTCCTGTTTGAGCCATCAGTAATCTGCTCGTGGGCAAAGTGTGCTCATAGTGAGGTTTTCTGCTATTATTTCCTACAAACAATAGTGCCCTGTTTTTGGACACTTTCTCGGTTATTGAGGTTATGTCATGTATTCAAGGTTTGAAATAAGAGATTACTGTAACAAGCTAAGACAAATTACCCAGTGTGCCACCCAGCAGTCAGAACAAAGTGTCTCTGAATCAGCATTGTGATCAGTGAACTATACTGTACATAACACATTGCTGGTTAACAATGGCCCTCTGTTTCTGACAAATAAAGCTGCATAATTGTGGAACTTGTCCTCTGAATACTCGGCTGGCATTTAATCTATAGATGACATGTCAGGGAGCGGAAAGCCTCTTACTTCTTATTTCTCTCTTTTAAATGGTCACAAGGAAACACAATATATTAAAAAGATTAGTATTATCCATAGTGGACAATCATATTACAGCTGGTCAGCTTTTCAGGAGATTGTACTTTTTTTATTCCTAAAGGGACATTGTTTATAAAGATGATAGCCAAAATGGTGAAATTTGGATGGGTTGCAGGAGGAACCTATCCCAAGATCAAACCTTGACACATGGGGGCTAAGGGATGTTGCTAGCCCAAAGCAAATATTGAGTAAATTAATGTATAGGATTTACAGTGTGGCCCAAGAGAAGATTGGGCAGGCAGGCATTGTTGAGAACATGGATGCAGGCAGGGCCAGTGCTAGGCCATTTTGCAACCTAGGCAAGACCAGCTACTTGCACCCCCCCCCCCCCCCAAAAAAATAAAAAATAAAGCCACACTGCATTCCAACTACTTCCTCCTTTGGGCCTACCAATCACGGTGCCTGGACCCCCTATGGTGATGGTGGTGTCAGGTGACCCCCTATGGTGGAGGTGGTGTTAGGTTACCCCCTATGGTCGAGGTGGTGTCAGGTGACCCCCTATGGTCGAGGTGGTGTCAGGTGACCCCCTATGGTCGAGGTATTGTTAGGTAACCTCCCAGTGCATAAATGTGAAAGAATAATAAAGTGCAACATACAAGTTTTGAAATAAATCAATATAGCAATTGAGTCAATAAGCTGGTATAATACATATAAAATTCCAAAATGTAAAGTCAATCGACAAAAAATAAAACAAAATTGAGTGATGAAAAACCGTGCTATAACCAATAACACTCAAAGTTCATGAATGCTTAAACGTTCAAAAAGAAATAGTCCACCATGAACTTGAAATCCTTGAAGTGAAAGTGAAGACATTCATGTGAGAGCACAGTAAAATGTAAAAACTTCTCCCTTAATGTGCGGTCCACCAACGTAAAGTAAAATGGTCATGCTTACCAGAAGATGTGGACTCATATACTGGTGTGTATTGAGTCAAACAAGCAGTCAAACAAGCATATGTGAGGTAATGCCTCAACCATGTCCAGCTTTATCAGATAGATGGTATGTGATCATAGTCCGAACAGACTCCCAATGCACAGCAGAAGTCAATAGGAAAGGCCACTCCCAGACATATATGTAAGGAATAAACGGCCATGCATAGTGTAAAACTCCTCTGCTGCCATGTCTCATCTCTATTGGGTGGAGGTATTGTCAGGAGACCTCCTATAGTGATGATGGTGTCAGGTGACCCCTAATGGTGGTGGTGATGTCAGGTGACCCCCAATGATGGTGGTGGTGGTGTCAGGTGACCCCCTATGGTGGAGGTGGTGTAGAAGTAATCCTTGGTGTGACCCGGAGGTTGAAATTACCAGCAGGAAGGACAGAAGAGCTCTGATCTGCTGACCTGACACTGACAGCTCCAGCACAGCTGGCTCTGGTTGCTCACACACAGCCTCCTGATCCATGCACCTGGGAAGTAGAAGGGGAGGGGACACACATCACCTGGGTCACCTTAGCTGGAGTCTGCACTGCCACCATACAAGTCCTCCAGTGACCGGCACAGTGCAACCACACTGCATCCCGGCTCCATGACCAGAAGGCCAGACCTGGCACAATGGACCCTGCTCACTCGCTCCTCCATGGGGGAAGAAGACACTATGAGTGCCGAGCCCGGCCATCCATGCCGCACGGCTCTTCAGGGGTGAAAGGTAACCATGGCCCACCTAATACTGACATTCATCACCTTTGATTGGTCAATCAGGCTTAACTGTGAATGGCAGCAATGAGGACGAGGATATTCTTCCTGTTTATGTGGCTGCAGCGAGGTGGAAGCATGTACATGTGCTGTGCGGGCTCTGTCCTTCTACAGCAGCTGTTGTGGCAGTGAGCCCTAGGCAGCTGCCTAGTTTGCCTAGCGGTGGTGCCGACCCTGGGCGCAGACAAAATAGCATTGCTGCCAGATTTATCCGTTCTGGGATATGTTACCCGAAGGTAGGAAACACATGCACGGAACTCAGGATCTAGCAACATTAGCCCAGGTTCACAATAAGTGCGGGAATGAAATCATTCCCACACGATTTAATTCCTGTATGTCAATCCCAATTTCAGAAACATCTGTGCGGGTTTCTGCACAGATGTCAATGGAAATCGCAGCCCGAAATCGCAAATGCGACGTTGCACCAATTAGGAAATTCCAATTCCGGCCGGCCACACAGGTTTGCAATTTAGTCTTTCTATATCCCTATATAAGCGCAGTAGGTGGAGAGCTGGCGTATACCCCAGTTGAAGTCTTTTAAGACAAAACGCGTAGGGTAAATACGCCGGCCCTGGCCACCATTTACTGCGCTCTTCTTTTATTCAATTTTTATTCAATTATTGTTTTTATGTTTATTTTTCCTTGGATATCCGTTTTTATCTTCATTGCCAATAAATTCTATCATTCGGATTTACACCATGTGGAGATTTTTTCTTTCCTTCATATGATTTTAAAACCACATGTCTAAGTTGGATGAGAAGTTGTCGGTCTGTTAGTCAGAGACTGGCGCGGAGGACTACCACTCATTTCCGGGATTTACGCCATTGATGCTCACCTGGCTACCAGAGTCATCACCACAGACTCCTTCTCCGAAGTTTGGCTCCAAGCCTCCATTTACATGCCCCAATGACCCATAACCGTATGGTGAGCTGGGTCCAACTTTTCTGGTAAGGGTACCTCTTCCTTTACTTCTCCCCCGTCTGAAGGTGAAGGCGTTCGTCCACCATCGGAAACTCTCATCCCAGAGACCGTTTTGAGTTTCTTCCCTCAGATACACCGTCCATGTTAACCTCACTTCTGGGACTTATATATTTTTTTGGCTTGACCCCTGTGTCAGTATTATAATTATTTAAGATCGACCTCTGGGTCATCCCTTTATAGGTTTGATCAACAGCTATTGTATTGTGTTTATCTTGATAGCCTCTCGTACACACATTTGTTTGCATTTGTATTATCACCTGTGCCATCACATGTCCCTTTGGATGCGTCCTTCAGACGCATGATACAAACGGCCAAAATACTTTTGCTTGCTTGGTAATATGTTTTGTTGTTTGATATATGCTCCATATATTTTTTATATGTTTTTTATTATAGTGTCTCTTATGTAGATAACTGTAGTTTATACACCTGCAATCCTTTCTTACACTTACCCCCCTTTTCTTTCTCAACGCCACACTTTGTATTCCCATTTAAGCATTTCTCTAGAATTTCCAAACTCATTATATATTCCTGGAGTAAAAATCTAATAACACATTAATATTTATGGTATTAAAGCGGTGTTCCAGCCGAAAAATTATTATTTTTTTAAAAGTCAGCAGCTGCAAACACTAGCTGCTGACTTTTAATAAGGACACTTACCTGTCCAAGGAGCCCGCAAGGGAAACTGGCAGTCGAGCCTTGCGGCTTCACTGATGGTTTCCGACTGCGCATGCGCAATTAGCGCGGCGCTTTGTGAATGGCCAGCTTGTCTTCTGGGACACACACATGTCCCAGAAGACAACGGGGTCCTCGCCACAGAAGAGGATGTGACGTCCTCAGCCCGGCTGGATCGGAAGTACTCTTAATACTTTCAAAAAAGGTACGAGAGAAAGTAAAAAAAAAAGACGTAAACTCTTTAGGCTGTAATGACATTGTACATGTTACCTGCATATATTACCAACATTAAATATTTAGAAACAAAAATAAGAAAAGCCCTTTTCCTAATTTGTTTCTCTTTCAGCAGCTTAGTAGATGCCCCTACTTATTCTTATGTGGCAGTACGGTATCAATTTGGATGTTACATTTCTATTTCGTTTTATTCGTAATCTTTTAACTAAGATGCCATTTTAGTTTTAGTCGTATTTTAGTGGACTAAAATAGTGTTCATTTTGTTGACAAAAAAATTTTCATCGATGAAATTAACACTGGTGCAGAGAAAAAAACACTTCAGATACAAACAGAGGTCTACACAAGACCTTCGGGAATTTTAAGTGAAAATGTTCTCTCTAAATAGTTTGTCTTTTAAATAGCTCACAAACTTGCTTCTGAGTTACTCTGAGCTGCTTTTACTTTAAAGCGGGATTCCGGCCAGCTAAAAAAAATTTTTAAAGTCAACAGCTACAAACACCGTGGCTGCCGACTTTAAATAAGTAGACTTACCTGTCCTGGGTGCCCGTGATGTAGGCTGCCCGAGGCCGACCCGTCCCTCGGCTATCGGGTCCCGGCACCGCCATCCTAGGTAAGGGAAACAGGCAATGGAGCCTTGCGGCTTCACTGCCAGTTTCCTACTGTGCACGTGCGAGCGGCGCGGCGATCTGTGAATGGCCCCGTGGTGTTCTGGGAACACACACAGTTCCCAGAAGACAACGGGGTCGCTCACCGAGGAGCAGAACACGCCGCGGAATAGGAAGAGGCAGATTAGGAAGACTGCCTAGCAACAAGGGTTTAGGTAAGTTTTTTTTCCAAATGTTTTTTTTTTTTATTTTTTTAGGATTTTTGGTGGAATTTTTTTTTTCAGGGTGGCCCTCCACTTTAACATCAGCTTGCATGAGGGAAGAGAGACGTTCAGAAGCAAACACCCGCTTGTGTACATACCTAAAGTATAGGTATAGGGAAGGGGGAAACCTCTGTAGACTTAATTCTTGTTGCTTGTGGTCTATTAGGGAGATCTCCTTAAAGTGATTATAAACGATAACCTTCTTTTATAAGTGATCACATTCCCTCAGTTTTCAGCTAAATAAGAGCTGGGGGGGGGGGGATCAGCAGGACACTGAGCTTCCCAGTGAAAGGCAGTGCAGTGGGTGCGTGTCAGGACAATGCCGATCATTGGAGGAGAGCAGGCTTAGTTCCCAGTACAGCAAGAGAACTGACCACAGTTTGTTCTCCTGCCTAGTGTGGTCAGTTTTTAATAGGAAAGCAGAGGGACTGGCAGGAACACCAGAGGTCAAGTACATGGTACAGCAGGCACATATAAGGAATATGAAATGTTGGGTTTACATACTCTAAAGTATTAGTAAACCAAGTAATGTTTTATCTTTTATTTGGTAAATATAGTACCTGTTTGATCTTGATATGTCTCCCTCCTTCCCTATTAAGTGTGGCAATGCTATTTCATCTGTTTTTCCATCTTTTGCGTTACACCTCACTGTGCATGCTTCAGTTCCTACCCTATATGAAGTCCATTATTTGATATTTTCTCTTCCTGAAGGCACCCTGTGGGGTGGCTCCAGCATTGTGCATTAGCGCAGTCCAGGTTTTTAGTAAACATATGCCAACACATGACCGTAAAAGCACAAATCAGATTCTTGTGGCCCCAAGTGACTGCCACCTTCAATATTGGACAAGGAGGCACGGACAAATAAGAAAAAGTCATGTGACTGCTGTATTATTATTATTATAGGTTCTTGTATAGCGTCGTATTAGTTCTAATTGTATTATAAGTTCTAAAAAAGGTATTTGGGTAGGGTTCGGCACTAATATCTATGCACAGTTATCAAATGCTTCTATTCAAAGATTAGACTAATGGGTTTACATTCACTTTAAGTTCCTTTCCCAGAGGTGCAACAGGAAGTTGCTGGTAACAACTGTAAACTTTTGGATTTTCTATCGCTTTCTGTCTTGGGCCAGCCAAACAAGGTGCAAATTTTTTTCCTGCAACCACGGGTATGGAGGAGGCAGGGAAATCAGCAATTGTCTTCTCCCGGCAGGGGGGGGTGGGGGCGGGTGAGGGAAGCAGTTCCCTCCTCAGTGATTATTGCTAGTGGCTATAGCAGCTGCTTGCGATAATTGGAAGTGAATCTGGCAGGCTGGTTGTACCCAAATTGATCGATCGATGAGGCTGGGTTCACACTGTTGCGAATTGGATGCCGCCCCTTCACATTTTTGATTTTGACCAGCGCTCTATGGAGCCAGTTAACATATCTCCGCTGCAGCTCCGGTGCGAATGTGCACAGGGGCCCTGTGTGTCTTTTGGTCAGTTTTAGGTCCGAATTCAGCCAAAAATTCAGGCTGAAATCAGACCTGAAACGGTGAACCAGGACGCACTGGACCCCTGCTGGGAGCTGCATGCGGCGATGGAACCCAGCCTCAACTTGGTACATTAAGCCTGCCCATTAACGGTTTACATCTCGGCCAGTTCCTGCTGAACCGGTCGAAATTTGAACCGTGCATGGCTAACTTTGGTCATAATGGTCACCAAGAGAGGTAACGGGAGTGAATCTACCCAGCAGGGGTGCAGACAGTAATAAAAACCTAATGAAATAGAAAAAGCCAACACTCCATCCTAGACCTCAAAATATTGTTGAGGTCAAAAAACTAGAAGGGTGAAAACAAATCCTCCACCAACGTTTCAGGGACTCGCTGGACCCCTTCCTCAAGGTGACAGATAGAGGTCTGAAATATAATATGGAAACATCATTAGCCGAGCACTCCAACACAGTGGTGTTTGGAGTTGGGCACTGTATGGATTTGTCTACAGTAATATCGATCTGACAAGGGTTCTACCCCTTTCCCGCACTGTCCATAACTTAAAAAAGAAACACTTGGTTTGTACCCAAACTTTAAGAAACATCCAGTTTACCTTTTTAGCATCTACCCAAAACTGAAATGTTAGCTTAAAGTCGACTGAGCCCTAACTACATAGTAGGTGAGGTCGAAAAAAGACCGTCAAGTCCAACTAGAGAACACAATAGCCACCACGGGTCAGCTGGTATCATCAGTAATAATACTAACTGCCTCTAATGAAACCATGAGTCAGCAGCTGGCAGCACTCATGGATTTTATAAACATCTCCTCATATCCTGAGACAAAAAATGAAGAAAAAAAAGACAGGGAAAAATCAGGGAGAATTGAAAACAGATTCAGTCACACTCACACAGAGGGGAGAGCAAGGGGTGGGGAGGGACAGCACCAAAAAAAAAAAAAAAAAGCAGGAATACGAACAGGGCTGGAGAAGAGCTGAAGAGTCACAGTACAGCTGAGGAGGCACAACTGTTTTCTTTGTCAGCTTCTTTAGATTTTCCAATCATTTTCAGCTGCCGACAAATCACGGCACGGTAACTTTTAAGGAAGACAAAAAACTTTTCTTTTTTTTTTTTTTTTTTTTTGCTGTTTGAGTTCATTTTTAATTCTGGACCAAAACAAAAAGTGAAAAAAAAGCATCTAAACTCTAAGATGCTGCTTTGGTATGCTCTTCAACCCTTCCGCAAGACCTTCTCTGTTACCATCCTGGCAAAGTGATCCACTTTTTTCCTTTCTCTGCCTCTTCCTGGATCTCGCTCTCTGTTCAATCCAGTGGAAAAGTTTGTGAAACATTCCAGCCTGTGAAGAAATTCATTCCTAAACCTCAGCGGAGAAAGTCAGACAAGACAAGGAAGAGACAGGAAGGCGCTTGTCAATGTCCCACAAAGGGATCTAAAGAAAAGCCATCAAGGTAAGTCATCCTGTGAGACTGTAGCATACGTCTCTGAACGCTGTTGTTTGACACAACGCACATAACTTGGCACGGCTAGCACTGACATAATGAAAATGAAATGGAAAGTTAACTATGCAAGGAGTTTGCATGTTCTCCCTGTGCTTGTGTGGGTTTTCTCCAGGTACTCTGGTTTCCTCCTACAATCCAAAAACATGCTTAATTGCTTTCTGCCTAAATTGGCTCCAGTATGTATGTGTATGTATGCATGAGAGACAGGGACCTTCGATTGTAAGCTCCTTGAGAGCAGGGACGGATGTGAACGTCCAGTATGTAAGGCACTGTTTAAATTGACAGCACTTTATAAATACCTATAAAAATAATGCTAAGATTTAATAATAGTAAATAAATGTAGTAAATAATACATATAAGGGCCAATTCACACCAGTGTGTTGATTTGTGTTTTAGCGCAGCTGGTAAATGCTGATCAACGGAAGGACATCTGAAAAACAATCATTTCTAATGTGTCCTATTTATACCATAACGCTGCCACTGCATGTCAACGGACATCAAAAGGTATGCCAACCGACGTCAGTGCGCATTACATGTACATGCATTTTCCCATACATTTTAGCGCAAGTCAGTGTGAATTGGCCCTAAGTAAAAATGAATACCTGTGATAATAATAACAAATACTAAATAAATAAATAATAATAATAATAATAGTAAATAATAATAATAATATGCAGAACAGCGCAGAATAGAACTGACAGCGTTCTGCTTTTTAACTGCAATGGTCTTAAAGCGGATGTCTGCCCCGCTTTGTAATTTTAACCTACAGGTAAGCCTATAATAAGGCTTACCTGTACGTAAAATGAATATCTCCTAAATGTGCACCATTTACTGTAGGAGATATTCATCCTTCATGCAGCCGCTGACGTCAGCTGTGCATGCGCTCTGAAGGTTTCGGCATATCGTGCCGGAACTTTAGAGCTTCTTGCTGAAATCGAGGGCTCCCACGTGCATGCGCGGGAGTGACGTCATCGCGCCTCCGGCCACTCACAGCGCCAGAGCCCGTGAACCCGGAAGAAACCCCGGGGAGCATGTCAGCCCCCTCACCGGTGACTGGCGCCGCTGCGGGGGGCTTCGTTCTGCGATGTATACTAGCACATTATGCCATTATCTAGCAGGTTTTTTTTCAAGGGGGGGGGTCCCCAGGGTTTACTTCTGCTTTAAGACAGCCATAGATGGATCGAAATTCAACCCGTTCAGCAGGGACCTGCCAAATTTCGATTAATCTATAGGCAGGCTGGTTGGATAGAAGTCGATCTCTCGATTGACTTCTGTACAGCCAGCTTGTTGGAAAACTTCTGCTCGGTCAGTGCTGCTGACTATAACCAGTGGTGCTGATGAGGGTATTCTGACGGCGGGAAGCCCCCCTGCTGTCAGGATACAATAGCTCTGCAGGAGGGATTCCCCAATCCACATCAAGTGTGTGAAAGGGGGAAATCAATTCATTTTCTTTTGATCAACTCGCTGGCTGAACAAAAGAAAATGAATCATGTATGGCCTGACTTAGTGGAACTTGGAGAATCAGAGACAAAATGAAGCTATCGCTCATCAGCCAATCAGATACATTGGGGGTTATTTACAAAAGGCAAATCCACTTTGCACTACAAGTTCAAACTACAAGTACAAAGTGCACTTGAAATTGCACTGAAAGTGCACGTGGAAGTGCAGTCGATGTAGATCTGAGGGGTAGATCTGAAATGAGTGGAAGCTCTGCTGATTTTATCATCCAATCACGTGCAAGCTAAAATGCTGTTTTTTATCTTCCTTGCTTGTCACTCTCGGATCTACAGTGACTGCACTTCCAAGTCCACTTTCAGTGCAATTTCAAGTGCACTTTGCACATCTAGTTTGCACTTGTAGTGCAAAGTGGATTTACCTTTAGTAAATTACCCCCAATGCTTAGTTTAAATGACAGCTGTTTTGTCTGCAACATATTTTGTATTCCTGTCCATCCAGTTATTAGATTTACATAGCTCTGCAGCACAACACATCCATGTCTTGTGGGGCAGGAGACTTGATTGTTTTTGTGATGCAGTTCTTGTCTTTTTGCCAGCCTGTGACTGAATAGTAAAAGGAGAAGAAGCAGACCGATGAGTTCATCTCTGTCATCCTGCACTCTCCTCCTATCAGCATGTTCCTCATTAGCACATGAGCTTATTTGCACCATGTGCTGCTTTTCCCTCTTCCAGTCTAAGCTCTGCTGTACAGTGGATTGCAAAAGGTTAATACCAATTCAAATCCATGTACATACATGGCTTACATTACTTGCATCTGAAAAACTACATTTAGGGCATAGCTGACATTGTGTGCAGTGATCTTTTTTTTTCTGATCTGGATAACTGCAGGTCACCACTAGGGCATATAGTTTTCTATGTGTGTATAGGACTACAGAATATCTCCTCTTATCTACACCATAGGGGGGAACTCTTCTGCAGTCCAGAGCTAGGAACAATGCTAACAAATAAGAGTGCAGCACAGGAAGTTATCATTTTACAAGACCGGTTGTAAGATTTCTGGCAGGATCAATGGGTATTTTTTTTCATATGTTAAATAGATAGCAAAACACTTTCAATGGTATATTTAGCAGACCAAAAGGGATTAAATAAGAGATGTTTATTGTTAGGGTCAACATATACTTTAGGGCAGGGGTCTCGAACTGGCGGCCCTCCAGCTGTTGCGAAACTACAAGTCCCATGAGGCATTGCAAGGCTGGCAGTTACAAGCATGACTCCCACAGGCAGAGGCATGATGGGACTTGTAGTTTCGCAACAGCTGGAGGGCCGCTAGTTTTTGAGACCCCTGCTTTAAGGCAAGCTGAAATGGCCAGGCTCCAGATTAGTATGATGGTTTGTTTGTAAGATTTGGATTGTATGTAAAGACGTGTTATTATATTTCACAACTTTCTGGCAATTGTAGATGTATTTTTTATTTTTTTTTTCAAATGCCTGAATGTCTGAAGAGGCAAACTGATAGCCCACTAGGGGAGAGAACGGAGTGGAATGTTTACAACTCTAGGCAGAAGGAGTTCTATTTAAAAAGGCCAGCTGATGTCTTATGAAATTGATATTGACGGATAACTCCACCTCTATAATTAAGATAGTGATCTGAAGAAACTGGACAAAAATCAACGCAAAAATCAGTCTGTATGACTGCCATGTTTCTGCTGTTATTTTGTCAGACTGACATATTGTTTTTTCGTATCTTAAAGAGAAACGGCAGCCAGACAGCAAAGGACTAGTCATCTGTATCACATATAGTCTACTTGAAGTTGATTTTTTCCCTATTACTAACTTATCATGCCTTGTTTTACCCTGTGTCTCTGTGTGGAGGCGGCCATCTTGGTTGAGGCAGGACTTTGCTTCCGCATGCATAGCTCCCAACTGTCCCTGATTTGGAGGGACTGTCTCTGATTTGGAGCAATGTCCCTCTGTCCCTCTTCCCCCCTCATTTTGGTCTGATCCATATAGTTGTATATAAAATGCACTTTTTATCTTTCAGAAAGTGTTTCCCAGTGCTAAACCTTTCATCCAATTTCTAAATTGCCACATTTGTAAATTTTAAAAGCCAATATAAAGGAATAGTAGTGGTAAAAAGAAAGCCCTTGTGGATTTAATTAACTTTTTTTTTTGGTTAATTCTCCTTTAAGGGGGTGTGTCAGCCAGGAAGCGTGTCCTATGCCTACATACGTTTGCTAGTAGGTGTCCCTCTTTCCCATCTCAAAATGTTGGGAGGTATGCTCATGTCAAAGCCTCCAACAAGGGGAACAATGAGCAGAATAGAAGTGGCATCACTAAATCTCACTCCAGATCATCTGAGACTAGCAGTCAGAAGCAGCAGTGCCTTAGAACTCACTCTGCAGATATACAACTACTGTATAAGGCAGTGTACACAGAAGTGCCTAGGCACACTTACATACCAGGAAGTGCACACTGTCTGATACTTTTTAAAGAGAAACTCAAGACAAAGGCTACAAGTGTCACTATAGAGGTACAACTAGATGTTATCTATAACATAGCAAATCTTCACTTTTTAGTTCCACTTTAATATAACTTATCATATACAATACACTCAACCTATAAGATTATTTTAGGATATTATCTTATCTGATGTATATATTGTAGATGAGATAAGTACCGTTCATGACATTTGTTTATTTTGTATGGAAGATTGTTCAGACAAAATATTGCTCAGGAGTATGGTGATCGCTGTCTTAAAGAGAAAGTAAACGCTGATGGGTTTTACTTCCTCTTTTTTTCCCCTGCAAAGTAAAAGCATAATGGGCTAGTATACATCGCATACACTGCAAACGAAGCCTGCGATGTCCGTGATGTCCCCACTGGTGGCCGCATCCATCTTCATCCCTCTTCCTTCCAGGGCCGTGGACTCTGGCTCTGTGACGGCCCCGAGTCACGTGACGTCACTCCTGCGCATGAAACGATGGTCACGGCATGGGCCCTATAGAAATGGCACGATCGTGCCCTTTTTTAGTGTGCATGCGCCGATCATGTCGGCGCAAGCATATATGGTAAATGTCTCCTAAACAGTGCAGGTTTAGGAGATATTTCCAGTACCTACAGGTAAGCCTTATTATAGGCTTACCTGTAGGTAAAAGTGGTGTGTAAGGGTTTACAACCACTTTAAACTGGATGTAAACCCTCACATATACCCAGTATAATGAAAAGCCTTCGATGATACACAGAGATTAACCACTTCAGCCCCGGAAGGATTTACCCCCTTCCTGACCAGAGAACTTTTTACAATTTGGCACTGTGTCGCTTTAACTGCTAATTGCACGGTCATGCAATGCTGTACCCAAACGAAATTTGCGTTCTTTTCTTCCCACAAATAGAGCTTTCTTTTGATGGTATTTGATCACCTTTTTTGCGCTATAAACGGAAAAAGAGCGAAAATTTTATTTTCTACTTTTTGTTATAAAAATCAAATAAACTCAATTTTAGCCATACATTTAGGCCAAAATGTATTCGGCCACATGTCTTTGGTAAAAAAAAATGTCAATAAGTGTATATTTATTGGTTTGCGCAAAAGTTATAGCGTCTACAAACTAGGGTACATTTTCTGGCATTTACACAGCTTTTAGTTTATGACTGCCTATGTCATTTCTTGAGGTACTAAAATGGCAGGGCAATACAACCCCCCCCCCAAATGACCCCATTTTGGAAAGTAGACACCCCAAGGAAATTGCTGAGAGGCATGTTGAGCCCACTGAATATTATTTTTTTGTCCCAAGTTATTGAATAATGACAAAAAAAAAAAAAATTACAAAAAGTTGTCACTAAATGATATATTGCTCACACAGGCCATGGGCATATGTGGAATTGCACCCCAAAATACATTCAGCTGCTTTTCCTGAGTATGGGGATACCACATGTGAGGGACTTTTTTGGAGCCTAGCTGCGTACGGGGCCCCAAAATTCAATCACCGCCTTCAGGATTTCTAAGGGCGTAAATTTTTGATTTTACTCCTCACTACCTATCACAGTTTTGAAGGCCATAAAATGCCCAGATGGCATAAAATCCCCCCAAATGACCCCATTTTGGAAAGTAGACACCCCAAGCTATTTGCTGAGTGGCATGCTGAGTATTTTGCAGCTCTCATTTGTTTTTGAAAATGAAGAAAGACAAGAAAAACATTTTTTTTTCTTTTTTCAATTTTCAAAACTTTGTGACAAAAAGTGAGGTCTGCAAAATACTCACTATACCTCTCAGCAAATAGCTTGGGGTGTCTACTTTCCAAAATAGGGTCATTTGGGGGGGTTTGTGCCACCTGGGCTTTCCATGGCCTCCGAAACTGTGATAGGCAGTGAAGAGTGAAATAAAAAATTTACGCCCTTAGAAAGCCTGAAGGCGGTGCTTGGTTTTCAGGCTCCCGTACGCGGCTAGGCTCCCAAAAAGTCTCACACATGTGGTACCCCTATACTCAGGAGAAGCAACAGAATTATTTTGGGGTGTAATGTCACATATTCCCATGGCATGTTTGAGCAATATATCATTTAGTGACAACTTTGTGCAAAAAAAAAAAAAATTTGTCTTTTTCCCGCAACTTGTGTCACAATATAAAATATTCCATGGACTCGACATGCCTCTCAGAAAATAGCTTGGGGTGTCTACTTTCCAAAATGGGGTCATTTGGGGGGTTTTTGAACTGTCCTGGCATTTTATGCACAATATTTAGAAGCTTATGTCACACATCACCCACTCTTCTAACCACTTGAAGACAAAGCCCTTTCTGACACTTTTTGTTTACATGAAAAAATTATTTTTTTTTGCAAGAAAATTACTTTGAACCCCCAAACATTATATATTTTTTAAAGCAAATGCCCTACAGATTAAAATGGTGGGTGTTTCATTTTTTTTTTTTTCACACAGTATTTGCGCAGCGATTTTTCAAACACATTTTTTGGGGAAAAAACACACTTTTTAAAATTTGAATGCACTAAAACACACTATATTGCCCAAATGTTTGATGAAATAAAAAAGATGATCTTAGGCCGAGTACATGGATGCCAAACATGACATGCTTTAAAATTGCGCACAAACGTGCAGTGGCGACAAACTAAATACATTTTTAAAAGCCTTTAAAAGCCTTTACAGGTTACCACTTTATATTTACAGAGGAGGTCTACTGCTAAAATTACTGCCCTCGATCTGACCTTTGCGGTGATACCTCACATGCATGGTGCAATTGCTGTTTACATTTGACGCCAGACCGACGCTTGCGTTCACCTTTGCGCAAGAGCAGGGGGGGGCAGGGGTGCTCTTTTTTTTTTTTCTTTATTATTTTTTTGCTTTTTTATCTTATTTTTAAACTGTTCCTTTCTTTTTTTTTTTTTTATCATTTTTATTGTTATCTCAGGGAATGTAAATCGCCTATGATAGCAATAGGTAGCGACAGGTACTCTTTTTTGAAAAAATTGGGGTCTATTAGACCCTAGATCTCTCCTCTGCCCTCAAAGCATCTGACCATACCAAGATCGGTGTGATAAAATGCTTTCCCAATTTCCCAATGGTGCTATTTACATCCGGCGAAATTTAAGTCATGAAATGCTCGTAGCTTCCGGTTTCTTAGGCCATAGAGATGTTTGGAGCCACTCTGGTCTCTGATCAGCTCTATGGTCAGCTGACTGAATCACCGGCTGCATTCTCAGGTTCCCTGTTGGGACAGGAGAGCCAGAGAAAAACATGGAAGACAGTGGGGGGCATTCCCTCCCACTGCTTGTAAAAGCAGTCTAGAGGCTAATTAGCCACTAGGATTGCTTTTACATGAAAGCCGACCGCTGGCTGAAAAGAATGATAACAAGATGATACCTAAACCTGCAGGCATCATTCTGGTATAACCACTCAAAGTCCAGCAACATACCAGTACGTTGCTGGTCCTTGTTGGGCATATATTGTAATCTTGCTCTAGCCTGTGGGCTGAATGAAAAAAAGAGATTGATCAGTGGGTATACCCACCATTAGAATACCTCCCTTCATCCACCCACTTCTAATGATGGGCATACATGCACCGTTTATATATGCCGAAGCATGGGGGCATCCTCCCGCAAAAGGTAGGAGCAAATCGCTCCTCCGCCCCTGCTGCCCCCATGCTTCGGCATATATCACCTTGTCACGGCTTTATATATCGTGGGAGCAAACGCTGTTGCTGTCAAGATAAATAAATCCGCACTGCAGCTGAATGGCATACCTGAAGACAAAAAAATAGTTAACAATAAAACACAGTAAACAGTAAAGTATAAAAAAATTGCATACCTGAAAAGCAAACATGATAAAACATAATAACAATAAAACATTGCAGAATAGAATACAGTAAAAAAGAGCAGAACAAGAGAGAGAAAGAATAGAGAGAGAGAGAACAATAAAACGACAACTATTTTTTTTTTTTTTATTCTATATATTTTTTTTGTGGTTTTTATTTTACACTTTTTTTTATAACTGTAACTTTTGTAACTGTAACCGGTTCCAGGTTCGGGTCTCTCAAAATGCGATGGCATCTTGGGAGACCCTGTGAAAGTGTGCCTAGTCTGTGCAATGCTGTACCCTACGCTAATACTCAACTAGTGTATGGTAGCATTCAAAACATTCATCAATGCAAAGATCAGGATTGTCAGGACAGAAGGGACAATAATAGTGGGTGTCACGCCTATATCCGCGCTTGCTGCAGACACAACATCTTTTTTGGGGGGGTTCGTTGGGTAGGGGTACTCGGGAGGACATAAAGAAAATGCCTCTCATGCAGCCGACTGCATTTGGTTGGGGATGTGAATGGGGGAAGTACGGGTGTTGCAGAAGTGGTGGGTTCCCAATTAGGATTGGCGAATGCAGCAGGAAGGGCATTATGGGCACGACGGGCCTGTGTTTGTCTTCTTCTTGGTGGCAACGGGACACTACTTGTGCTTGCCACCTCACCAGCTTGAACTGCACTTATGGGACTCGCCACGTCACCAAGTGTTACTGCAGTGCTGGTTTGACTACGACCGGGGTGTACTAGGCCGCTGGTGCTTGCCACTTCACCAAAACGCTACCAAAAAAACTGTTAGCGATCGCAGGGATCAGGCCTGACTCTGCGAACACTGCAGTTATGCATTTAGTGTTTTGTAAGTGACAATGATCGATCGATACTGCACTTGGGTGGGCTGGGCTGGGCTGGGCGGGGGGCAAAGCACAGGTGCTAGCAGGTATCTGGGCTGATCCCGCTAACACTGCATTTTTGGGAACCCTAAACTGCTGGGGACGCTAGTATAGATCTGATTGGATCAGATATTGATCCATTCAGATACTATACCACTAAGGGAGGTGTACGGTGCGTGCGTGGGTGTTAGCACTACTGGCACTAACCTGACGCTGCCTGGAGCTGGTGCTTGCCAGTTCACCAAAACGCTACCAAAAAAACTGTTAGGGATCGCAGGGATCAGGCCTGACTCTGCGAACGCTGCATTTATGCGTTTAGTGTTTTGTAAGTGACAGTGATCGATCGATACTGCACCTGGGTGGGCTGGGCTGGGCCGGGCGGAGGGGCAAAACGCAGGTGCTAGCAGGTATCTGGGCTGATCCCGCTAACACTGCGTTTTTGGGAACCCTAAACTGCTGGGGATGGTAGTATAGATCTGATCGGATCAGATATTGATCCGTTCAGATACTATACCACTAAGAGAGGTGTATGCTGCGTGCGTGGGTGTTAGCGGTGCTGGCACTAACCTGACGCTGCCTGGGGCAACGCAGACCCTATCTGACCCTAAAACCTAACTTATATCACCGCCGGGCGATCAGGGGGCTAAACCTTTATTCAGTAAAAAACGGCGGGTGCCCTGACACTATAAAAAATAAATGAACTAACCAGCGTCACCCTTAACAGTTATACGGTGATCACTGGTGAAAGGGTTAACTAGGGGGAAGTCAAGGGGTTAAAACCTTTATTAGGTAGTATATGGGGGTCCCTGATGCTATAAAACGCTGACGGCGAACCTAAATACTTATCTCCCTAACTAGGTCCGATTGGACCCCCCGCCCACGGGCAGGCAAGGACTTATATATAAGTCCTTATGCCTGCCCGTGTCATTGTGCCGACGTACATCGTCGTGCGGCGGTCGGCAAGTGGTTAAACAAATCTCCCTACGTAAGTTTTACATGTATATCTGCTGTCTTCAGCTTTCTTTAAAAATATTCTTTAAAAAGTGCAGATCTTGTTACATATTTTCTCTTCCTGTTCAGCACTGAGTGTGAAGTCTGGGCACACAGCCAAGACAGCTGACTGGAGGAAAGGCACACACCCCCTCTCCTCATAGGTAGAGACAGAGACTTGCAGAGCTGTTTCATGAACAGTTTAGCTCTGTGCTAATCTAGTTATAGCAACCTTCCATGACACAAATTTCAGCCTGGTTTTATCTCCTGTGTTGGAGAACTTGTCAGAAGTTAACATGCTGATAACAGAAGAACTGAGCAGGAGAAAGCCATGGGACTTAGGGCTTTGAAGAGAGATAAGAAAACACTGCAGATAAATGTGCCCAGCTCAAATTTCATGAATTGGGTTTACATCCACTTTAAACTGGCCACACACTTCCCAATCAGCCTATGCAATCTCTGTTCAATGTCTTTTAGATTCAACCACAAACATATACTTTGAGGGCCTGCCTATATCATCTATAAACTTTTTATATATTCAGAAAAAGCTTCTCACAATTCCAAACTCTGGGAGATTTACATTGCTCATGTAATACAACCAATAAGGCAGCCAAACAAAGTCTTATGCCGCGTACACACGACCGGATTTGCCGTCGGAATAAACTCCGAAGGTTTCTCCGACGGAACTCAAACGGAATTCCATTCAAGCGGTCTTGCCTACACACAGTCGAACCAATGTCTGACCGTCCAGAACGCGGTGACGTACAGCACGTAGGACAGGACTAGAAAAAGGAAGTTCAATAGCAAGTAGCCAATAGCTTCCGTAGCGTACTTGCTTCAGGGCATGCGCTGATTTTGGTCCGTCGGAACAGCATACAGGTGAGTGGTTTTCCCGATAGGAATTGGTTCCGCCGGAAATATTTAGAACATGTTCTATTTCTAGGTCCGCCAGAATTTTTGAAAAAAAAAGTCTGATGAGGCATACACACGATCGGAATAGACGATGAAAAGCTTCCGTTTGACTTTTTCTGACGGACATTCCACTCGTGTGTACACGGCTTAAGAAATCCTAAGCCATTTGCTGATTCCACAAAAAAAAAATTAAAACAGGCATCAAATTCTAGTTTTGTTTCAGAAACTGGCACATAACACTCAATGGCTGTATTTCTGTATCTCTCCTGCCACAGTTTTGATTGTTCAGGAGCTTGAGTCCATGAAACTTTTCGATACATTGTTCAAGCTCCGATGAAGGGGAATTTTTGGCCCCTGAAACATGTTGGAAGCCTGTTGCTTTTTTGTGGAATAATTAAAAGTCTTTGGATCCCTAGGACTTTGTTTTGGTGCTCTTATTGGTTGTTTTAAGTGGGGATTTTTCCACCCAGGGTGACCCCTACCTCTTACCAGCTCTCTGTTTTATGAAAGAGCTGGCAAAACCAAGCCATCTGGCTCAATTAATGGCTGTTTTCCGCTGACTAAAATCTGTGTCTAGCTTCTCTTTTTCATGCTAATTTAGGTAGGCCAGACATTATGCAATTTTCTTTCCTTTAACCACAGGGTGAAGGAAAGAAAATTGCTTGGTTTCCCCATCAACACAGTCAGTGTTGATGGGTAATACTTACCATCGCACTATTGTGTTCTGCTAGCAAGAAGAGCAGGGAGCCTTCCTCACCAGCAGAATATAATGCTGATTGATGTGATTGGGTGCAAAACCCAACAGGCTGGTTGTACTGAAGTCAATTGATGCATGGACTTCGATCTGAATTTCGATCTGTGTAGGGCCAGCTTTAGTCTTCTTTCTTGTTCCAGTAATACAGATAATGCAAGAGCAAATCCTATTGTGGACAACTGTCACTGGAAGAGGAGGTGAGAAGAAGTCAATTAAAATGGACACAGTTTTGGCTGGATTTGTACTTTAGGGTTTGTGTACACAGGCTTTTGATATCAGTTAGGCTCCATTCACGCTTGTGTGACTTGTCATAGGACTTTGGACATCAAAGTTGCATAACAAGTCACAGCCCATTCTTTTCAATGGTGCCTGTTCAAATTGGTACAACTTAAAGTTGTATCTTTGAAAAGGTGCCTGCACTACTTTAGTGTGACTTTTGATGCGACTTTGGTCTAGAGAATGTAAAGTTGGGTAAAAGTCATGGTCCAAACCAGCCCTAGGAAATAGTGCGACTTTGTAGATGCGCCAATGTGAATGGAGCCTTAAAGGTCAGTTTGAGATCTGGCTGAGGGGAGTATACACACCATTTTATAAAATCCAATTCAAACACTGCATTCAACATCCTTTGTGAATTATACTGTATGCTTCATAAACACTCCATAAATGTCCGTGTACACTGGCCCCTAAAGTGGAACTGCTATTAAAATTTACACTTCACTTAAATCAATATGAAACTCAAATCACGTTAATTAATGTGTATAAAAACACTCCCTCATGTGAACGAAAGCCTAGGCAAACGATCACATGGCTTCTGCTCACCAGGAGCATGGTGGGTATTTTATGCCACTTGTGATGAAGCTCTATTGCTCTCAAACAGGAAAATGGTGAAGTGAAATTGTCATCAAAATACAACCACTGCGTAGAAGGAAGCAAAGACTGAACATGTAATGAGCTAATGGCTGCCACTCTTTACATATATAATTACAAGCTATACATAGAAACAACAGTTAAAAAAAATTATAGGATTACTTATGTTATGTTGAACTCCTTCACACACATTTCTAAGAAAAATATTTAAAATACTTTTTTTTTTTTAATGATGGGTAACCAACATCTCCTGGGTCCCCTGCAACTCTCACTGGTTCCTCCTGGAGACCTCCTTATCAGTACTATGTTCTGTAATGAGTAGAGATCAGAGGGGGAAACCAGTGAGAGCTGCAAGAACCCAGAGGATTGAATGTTTGTTTCTCTTTGGACTTCAGAAGAGTTCTCAGCATGTGTTTGGAAGTGCAGGCAGAAGGAAAGGTACGTACTCTATGGCCTGTCTTTTTTTACAGGTATTGCTTACTTTTTAGATTTTTTTTTAACCTCCATTTGGGGAATATGTCTGTACATTATACACAGGAGTATGTGAACATCGGCATTTACCCTCTTACAGCCATTTATGTCTATGGACAGCTGTACACAGCAGTGCTGCTTCACCTTTTCCTAGTCTGAGCTCTACTATACAGTGGACTGATACCAAATCAAATTCACAAACTTGATAAAAAATGAACACAGAGCTGCATTAAAGCGGTAGTAAACCACAGGAACTAAAGAAAAAAAAAAGGGGACCCAGGTAGTTTAAGTCATAATGTTCTAGTATACTAGCATACCTCCCAACTGTACCTGATTTTGAGGGACTGTCCCTGATTTGGAACAAAGTCCCTCTGTCCCTCGTTCCTCCTCATTTGTCCCTCATTTTGGTCTGATTTATATAGCTGTATATACAATGTATATTTTTATCTTTCAAAATGTGATTTACAGTTCCAACCCTTTCATCCAATTTCTAAATTGCTGCATTTATAAATGTCAAAAGCCAGTCAAAAGGAATTGTAATGGCTAAAAAAAAGCACCTGTGGGTTTACCTTTTTTTTTTTTTTTTGTATAATTCTCCTTTAAGTGGCAGGGTGTGTGTCCAAGGCCTACATACATTTACTAATAGGTGTCCCTCATTCCCATCTCAAAAAGTTGGGAGGTATGTACTAGCACATTATGAGAGACTTACCTGAAAATGAAGCCGTCCAGCGGCACGCTGTCACCACTGTAGGCACTTCTGTCTTCACCTGGTCTCCTTCCAGGATTCGTGTGAATGGGCAAGCCATGATGACATCACTCTATGCCGTTTCTTCAGAGCACATGTTCTGGTGATGTCACCGACTGCTTCTAAAGTAAATATCTCCTAAATGGTGCATGCTTAGTGCATGTTTAGGAGGTATTTACTGTACCTATAGGAAAGCTTTAGTATAAGCTTAACTATAGGTAAAAATTAGCCAAGGGAGTTTAATCCCACTGTGCCTTTAATGTATATCTGAATAGAGTGAATAGAGTGAGTAAAGTGATAGTAAAGTCTCTTATTTTTGTTTAAAAATAACAAACATGTCATACTTACCTTCTCTGTGCAATGGTTTTGCACAGAGCAGTCCCAATCTTCTTCTTCTCGGGTCCTTCGCAGGCGCTCCTGTCCCCTCCCTCCTGTTGAGCGCCCCCACAGCAAGCAGCTTGCTATGGGGGCACCTGAGCCGAACCGCAGCTCCCTGTGTCCATTCAGACACAGAGCCGCGGCCCAGCCCTGCCCCCTCTCTCTCCTCATTGATTCACTAAATTTGATTGACAGCAGCGGGAGCCGATGGCGCCACGCTGCCGCCTCTGCCAATGAGGGGGGAGAGTCTCGGGCAGCCGAGACACTCCTGCAACATCGCTGGATTGAGATGGGCTCAGGTAAGTATTAGGGGGGCTGCTGCACACAGAAGGCTTTTTAGCTTAATGCATAGAATGCATTAAGCTATAAAACCTTCTGACTTTACAACCACTTTAAACTGAACTTCAGTCATTTTTTCATCTTTCCATCTATTAAATCTTCTGCCCTTGTTGTTTTAACTTTGAATAGTAAAACATTTTTTTTCTTCCAGTAAATACATTATACAGCCCACTTCCTGTTTCTTGTCTGGTCATTATAGGAAACAACAAAACAGTGTAGCGCTAAAAACCTAATCACACATAGGTGGGTAGGTATATAATGGAAAGGATCACCTATCAAGAGACCCATTCAAGGCTGAAAAAACTGGCTATATATGTTTAGGATATAACAATAAACAACAGTGTTTCAGTCCTAGAGGTGAACAATATGTGTAGATCCAATATCCCAAAAAGAGGAAACAAGCTTGCTACCACCGAGGGAGATGGAGGCTTACCAGATGTGGTGGACCTAGCGGGGCATATGCCCAACTAGGTCGGACAAGGCTTAGGTGGTAGAAAAGCAGTGGATGTCTGTGGTATTGCAGGCTGCCCGATTCCTCCAACTGGTGTCCAGATCCTAGAAGATGTGTGGAATTCAAGGGATGTGGATGGTTCTGAGTCCTAGGAGGGAGGGGGTGGGGTGTTCCTTGTGTGGTTCCCTCAAACCGATCATTCATTGGGTGTAAGTGGAGAGGAAAGGAAAAAAGGGCCACATAGTGTAAATCCGCATCAAAATTTATTAAAAAATATAAATATAGGAAATACACTCACGTATAAATCCACAAGATATTGCAGCGCTGAGAAAAAGTGGCGACAATGGGGTCCTGCCCGACGCGTTTCGTCCTAAAAAGGCGCCTTTTTAGGACGAAACGCGTCGGGCAGGACCCCATTGTCGCCACTTTTTCTCAGCGCTGCAATATCTTGTGGATTTATACGTGAGTGTATTTCCTATATTTATATTTTTTAATACATTTTGATGCGGATTTACACTATGTGGCCCTTTTTTCCTTTCCTCTCCACTTACACCCAATGAATGATCGGTTTGAGGGAACCACACAAGGAACACCCCACCCCCTCCCTCCTAGGACTCAGAACCATCCACATCCCTTGAATTCCACACATCTTCTAGGATCTGGACACCAGTTGGAGGAATCGGGCAGCCTGCAATACCACAGACATCCACTGCTTTTCTACCACCTAAGCCTTGTCCGACCTAGTTGGGCGTATGCCCCGCTAGGTCCACCACATCTGGTAAGCCTCCATCTCCCTCGGTGGTAGCAAGCTTGTTTCCTCTTTTTGGGATATTGGATCTACACATATTGTTCACCTCTAGGACTGAAACACTGTTGTTTATGGTTATATCCTAAACATATATAGCCGTTTTTTTCAGCCTTGAATGGGTCTCTTGATAGGTGATCCTTTCCATTATATACCTACCCACCTATGTGTGATTAGGTTTTTAGCGCTACACTGTTTTGTTGTTTCCTATACTTATACTTTGTTGGTTGTGTTAGCCGCTTTTTCCCTTTTTATGAGCAGCGCAGGATTACTTTTGTATATATATTGTCTGGTCATTAGCCTAGGCTTATGACATCATGCACAGCTCTCTCTCTCATGCTCATGAGAGTTTGCCAGGAAGGGAGGGAGGTGAGTCATAAGAGGGCCAATGGGGGCTGCAGAGCTGGAGGTGTTCCCCCGTGTGTCTTTGTAAATCCAGGAAATGAACAGAGAGCAGCTTCAGCTGCCCACAGTTAAAATGGATGCAGCCAGACTCAGTGGAGGAAGATTTCTGCAGCATTCTGGCAAGTACAGAATTACAGTATATATAAAATAATATGCAAAGTGGTTGGAGGGAAGCTTCAGAATGGCAAAGATGTTTTTATTCCAAATTATGTGAGCAGACTGCAGTTCCTCTTTAACCACTTCCCACCCGGCCTATAGCAGAATGATGGCCAGGCGGTGGTTCAGTTATCCTGAATGGGCGTCAGATGACATCCCGCAGAATAACACCCGCCACACGCCTGTGGGGGCGCTCATCGCGGCGATCGGTAGTGCGGTGTGTCAGTCTGACACACTGCTACACTGATCTTGGTAAAGAGCCTCTGATGGAGGCTCTTTACCACGTGATTAGACATTTCCAATCACGGCTGATCACTATGTAAACAGTAAGAGTCGTTGATCGGCTTTTCCTCACTCGCGTCTGACAGACGCGAATAGAGGAGAGCCGATTGGCTGCTCTCCTAACAGGGGGGGGGTCTGTGCTGATTGTTTATCCTCCTCAGATGCCTGCCCAGGACCACCAGGATGCCGCCAGGACCACCAGGGATGGCCACCACATTGGACCACCAGGTATGCCAACCTAGACCACCAGGGAAATGCCAATCAGTGCCCAGGCAGCTGCCAATCAGTGCCCATCCCCAATGCCCTCCAGTGCCAGTGCCATCAGTGAGTGCCCATCAGTGCCACGTATCAGGGCCCAGCAGTGCCGCCTATCAGTGCTCCCTATAAGTGCCCATCAGTGCAGCCTTTCAGTGCCCATCAGTGTCGCCTATCAGTGCCACCCATGAGTGTCCATCAGTGCTGCCTATCAATGCCCATCAGTGCTGCATATCAGTGCCACTTACCAGTGCCCATTGTCAGTGCCCCCCATCAGTGCCACCTCATCAGTGCCGCCTTATCAGTGCCCATCAGTAAAGGAGAAAACTTACTTATTTACAAAATTTTATAACAGAAACAAAAGAAAAACTTTTTTTTTCAAAATTTCCAGTCTTTTTTAATTTGTTTAGCAAAAAATAAAGAACGCAGAGGTGATCAAATACCACCAAAAGAAAGCTCTATTTGTGGGAACAAAATGATAAAAATTCTGTTTGGGCACAGTGTAGCATGACCGCGCAATTGTCAATTAAAAAGCGACAGCACTGAAAGCTGAAAATTGGCTTGGGCAGGAAGGGGGTGTAAGTGCCCAGTATTGAAGTGGTTAAGTTAATCTATGCTTGTATAAAGAACTTCTTCCACATCCTGACTGGAGTAACCCTGCAAAACAGTGAACAGTTTGCATAAATTGATGGTTCTATATAAATATCTATAATAAATAAATATCTAAGAATATTAGTACTGTAAGCAGTATCCTGTATACAGAACAAGGACTAACAATTTGGATAGGTTACAGTACTAGAGATAGTCAGTTTGCCACTTTTAGACGTTAATCTTTTCAAGCTCAGAAGTGACAATGACAAACAGCGTGCCTCACAGCCTGGGAAAATGACGTCAATCAGTGCTGACAAAGGCCTGCAAATAGTTTTTTTTAAATAGCACCGAAAGCCTATTACTGTTAAATGTGGGTTTGTTTGTTTCATAAATTGGACTGGTTGTATCCCGGCAACTGTTGTCTCAGCTCCCTTTGCTATCTGGAATGGTCACTTGTGTTCGGGGTGAAAAGGACACCTGTGCAAGCACTAAATACCATCCGAGAGCGACAAAGTGCTTCCATGATTTCCCGTAAACTGTTCCCACCCCTAATCCCACACTTAAAGAGGGAGTTTGCTGTTTATGGGTACATCTTGGGGAGAAAAATGTAATGGGAAGAAAGATGGAAGTATTGTTTTCTGTGTGCATTATACAATTTGTACAAGTACAACCGCAGGCGCTCTGTCAGAGACCCACCTACTCCTTCTGTCACTAAACAACCATTACAATCAAGGTTTGTTTGGAGGGGGTCATTCACATTACTTTTTTGTACCTTTACACCTTTTCACCCTAGCAACTTATTTCTGGTGACGATTGAAGATCGCTAGAAGGCAAAGAAACGACTCATCTGTTTCCATTGCGTTGTTTCCTCGCTGCCCAATAATGAGTTTTGCTTGGATTATGCAAGTTGTATGGGTACAACATAGCTTTTTTGTAGCCTAAAGCCTTGTATACGCAATGAGAATATCAGAGCGATTGTCCAATAATCTGATCGTTAGTACACAGCTTTCAAAGCCGATTATGATAGTTCATACGAAAATATCTGAAGGAACAAGCACAAATTATGAAAAGGCACAAAAAAGACAAAAAAATGGGAGACTGCAACAAAAACCGAGCCACCACCCCTGTGTCTCTCCCTGCTGTACGGGAGACCCAAAGAATTTCCAGGAAGGACTTTAAAGAGTTCCACCCATAAAATTTACTTTGCAGTATTCATCAGCAAAAAAAAAAGCAAAAACATTTGGAAAAATTTCCTGGCTGTTGCTAAGGGGTGCCCTGTAATCTGCCTCTTCCTCTCCTTGGCGCCTGACGTCATTTGCCTCGGCGCCCATGCTCGCTAGTGCTCCTGGGAGATGTGTGTCATCATTTCCCAGGAGTCAGTGGGCAGCGCCGAGAGCTTCGTTGCCATCACAACGGGGCGGGCACTTCTGACAACGACACCCGTTGTGATGGCAACGCGAGACATTTACGGTGCTTCGATACGGTCATACTGCGCATGCGCAAGAACGGGCGGTGCATGCTGGTCACTCAGCTGCACCGTATCCCGGAACATTATGCTTGTGGGCTTCACATGCCCACAAGCAATATGGGAACGACCAGGAAGCAATCATATAAGTTATGTTTTTATATTAAACCGGACATCGGCGGGGGGGGGGGGATTTTAAAAAGATGTGTTAAATGTTAATGTTTGGAACTTATCAAATGTTTAAAAAAAAAACATGTCAGTGGAACTCCATTTTCAGCACTACCAAGACAATACAGGGGATGTAGATGGGTTTTCCACCATGGACATGGACCCACCATGTATTAGGACTGCTGGAAGGGGGGGGCCGCTGAGGCTTATTGAATGATGGACCCTCTCAAGAAACGTAGCTATGAGGACCTAAAACGGGCAGTACTGGACTATTACGCTGTATCGCCAGAGGCGTACCAGGCCAGGTTCCGGACTACCCCTTGGGTCCCTGAGATCGCCTTTAAAATGTTTGCGCACAAGCTGTCCATAGCATGCCGCCAATGGCTGGAAGGGGAGGAGGCCACCTCCCCTGAGGGGATCATACAGGCTGTCCTGAAGGAACAATTCTTTTTACAGTGCCCCCCTGAGCTCCGACAGTGGGTGCAGGAGCGAAAACCTGCCACCCTAGAGGAAGCTGGAGTTTTAGCGGATGAGGCCCTCTTGATCAACACACAATGGCGGAAGCCCCCCGCTGAGGCACCCCGAGTTCCCAGGGTGGCCAGCCCCACCTCTGGGCCCTACATGCCTCCCAATCGTTGGCTGAACCCCCAGGTGGCACCAAACTCTTCATTCCCCTCGCTACTTGGACTGTGAACTGGGGCCCAAGCGCTGTGATTTCGGAGTAATGGGAGGATTACCTGCAGATGTGCTTCTTGGCAATGATGTCAGTGACCTCCAGTGTCACTTTGTCAGGGCCGTCACGCGAAATCAAGCAAGTGAGTGACCCTTCCCCAACGCCTGCCACTAGTGGAGTATACTGGAATCGGGTGTCAGGGGATAACGGCCGCCTGCTAAGGTGGAGTTTGGCCTTACAACCGTACAACTTCACTATTCAGTACCTAAGGGGGAACCAACACCAAAATGCACATGGGTTCTCCCGTCAACAAGATTCCCAGTAAAGCCCAGTCATCCTGTCTTCCCTCCAGTGGCTGAAAAGACTCCAGGGAGAAGGGCGAGTCTACGCTTTTCCCCAGCAGCGGGTATGTTCTCTGAGAGAGGCAGAGGTTGGCTGGGTAAGTATTGCTATATTTGGGACAATTTATTTGGGGTACTGTGGAGATACCGTCATTGGGGGACTGGAACTAACTTTGGATTCAACCCGTCTGGGGTCTCCTCCTGTGTTAGTCCCCTGCCGAAAGGGGAGATGTGTGACGGGAGTCCATTTGTGTAGGGTGCCTGAGAACTCCAATCTGATCTGTGCTAGTCGGACTCGCTGTACAGCCACACTGGAACATTGTATATATGTATATATCATGTGTTGTCTCATGCTGTTGGACTCTTTAGCTGGGATTGTTTGGGCTGTGGTTGTATTCCAGTGTTTTTATTGCGCTTGTCTGCCTTGGAAGAAAAGTATATTATGGGATGTATGTCTCTGTAGAAGGGGGGGATTCTTCCAACAGCTCCCCTTGCTGATTGGACAGTTTACTCCACCTGAATTCCAAAGGGAGGAGTGATTGCCCCCTCAATTGTATATCTGTGTTGCACATGTGTTATAATAAAGAGTTTGATGTTTTTCACCCTACACTTAGTTACGGCTAGTGACTGGGTGGGCTAAAGGGTCTTGGATCGTGTGGTATCAGACAGAGAAAGCATTTACAGCAGACATAGTCCTGTTGAGGACAAGGGTTCGTCACAGTCAGACAGAAGCTGGATGTGCAGACTATAAAATTTTGGTCAGATGTGAACTCAACATCTGATTTTCGTTTCATTAGTACGGTTTTCGTGCGGAAAAAAATCACAAGAGCAGGACTACGCATGCTCAGAAACAATAGAATACATACAAAACCATTCAACACATTACGTCACTTCTGACGTTGTTTTCGTATTGTGAGTAACCACTTTACTTTCCTGGAAAAGAAGAAAGGTGACAGCGCTCTCTGCAGGGACAACTTAATCCATACACCAGGTCCACTCACAGGTGCCGAGGAGAGCTGGCAAAACTGTAATCCTTGAAGTGACGTTTATTGGTACATCAGAGTGACAATAAAACAATAAAGCTGACGCGTTTCGGCAATAGCCTTAGTCGTAGCTAAGCGTAACCACTTCACTTTCCACATGAGACTAGTATGCCACAAAAAACGGAGGTTCGGTCTAAGCGTGTGTACGAAAAAAAAAAAAAAAAAACAGCCTAACTTGAATTGGAAAATGTAGGTCAAAACACCAAAATGCGTCAGATGGACTTTTTTTTTCCCCTTACGCATCGCTATGCAGCACATGCCTGAATGAAGATAAACAATTTTTAAAGAATTGACTTTGACAGGTACATTAAAAAAGCAGAGCAAAGAACAGTAATAACTTGAAAAGTGTCCATAGAAACTTAGTAAACTCAGTTTACTAAAGACACACCAGTGAAAGGTGATTTCTAAATAGTTGCAATGGACTATGGCACTAGATACTGCTGACTAAATTAGGGGAAGATAATTTTATTATATATATATGTTTTTAAACCGTTGTGTTACATTATTTTAAATGTACAGTATACACACAATCGTTGATTTCCAAACAAATTTAAAAAGACACTGTCACTTTGCTCATGCGGGGCAATATGTGTCTCTTCAATTTGGTCCCCAACTCCCATTTACTCCCCTACTTACCTACTCTGTGCAATGGATTTCCACAGTGTGGTCCCTTATCTCTTATTCTATAGTCCCCCGCCGATGCTCTCCACTCTTCTTCTCGTACATGTGCCCTCATAGCAAGCCTTGTGCTATGGGGGTGCGGGCATCCCAAGCCGGGGTGTGTGCATCCATAGACACACAGCATGGCTCGGCCCTGCCCCAATCCCTCCTCACAGGCCTTGTCTGACAGCAGCGGGAGCCAGTGGAAAGAAGACATGCAGCCAGGAACATCGCTGAATCAAGGGAGCAACCAGGTAAGTGTTTAGGGAGGAAGGGGGGCACAACAAGTGGTAAAAAGTTTTTTTTACCTTAATGCCGGTAATGCATTAAAGTAAAAAACATTTTAAAGTGTTACTAAACCCAGGACCCTGCATTCATTATATCTGGTCTCCCACAGTACGCAGAACATGAAAATGCAATTATTTTAGTAAATATAAACTACTTAATACATTTTCTCATCAGCTCAGCACTATATAGCAGTCTTGTGACCTCTATCAGTGTCCAGCCGAGCACTGGTTAAAGCTTGTAGGAGGAGTTTTCATTTTACTATGACTGTCATATGAGGCTGCATGACCCCTGACCCTCTGTCTGGACAGTGCTGATTGGCCCTGTGCTGATCATATGCACCCCCCCCCCCCCCCAAAAAAAAAAAAAAAAAACTTTCTAGCAATACACTCCAAACAGAGAATGTGCAGAGTGCCTCATAGGGCTCTGTACTATTAACAGATATATAGGGGCAGTAAAAGAAGGGGAGGATCAGAGAAGATAGGATCAAACAGCCTTTTACACAATGCAGAGGATTAACCCCTTAGGTTCCAGAGTGAGTCCAACAAACATGCTTTTTGGCATATCCAGACTGATTTTACTGTTGTAGGTTTAGTAACACTTTAACTTTAGAACAACTTTAAGTTGAAGCTTTTTATGACAGGGTCTCTAAATTAAAGCAAGGGCAATGACTTCTATCAACACTTGGCTTTTTTTCAGCACAGCTGAAATTGCTATATGTATGAAAAGGCAACTACAGCTCCATCTGCTGGCTGAATAGAAGGCTGCACAACATTAATCTGCAATATATCACTTTTTCCAACTAAAATATTTTTTAAATGTGTACTTTAGCTCTGACCATAATTAGTAAATAAAGAAAATATGTTCATTTATATGTAGTGTAAAATAAGTCAGTTGCTGATGATCAATGTATGTGATTCAGTTTTTTACAGTCACAGTGCAAGAATGACGTCCTATTCAGAAAAATCTGATTCCTGGAATCTTGGAGTTCCCCTGCCTTTTCCATCCCTTTTATGAGCCAAAACAATAATTATTTAAAGGTTACATCTGTGGAATAGGCACTCATCTGGATCTGAATGCTTGCAACAGATCTCTCTCAAACAGCTTTCATATAAAAATAGAGGAAAAACTGTTCAGAGCTCAAAAATGCACATAAACTAGATTATTAGTATAGTGTTACAAAAACAGTGGGATAGATTTACTAAAACTGGTGCACTCAGAATCTAGTGCAGCTGTACATGGTAGCCAATCAGCTTCTAACTTCAGCTTGTTCACTTGAGCTTTGCAAATAAAACCTGTAAGCTGATTGGTTTCTATGCAGTAGTGAGCCTGATTTTGCACTCTGCAGTTTTAGTAAATAAACCCCTATGTGTTTTAGCAGACATCTTTAACATGCATCCTAATGTGTACAGGCAGTCCCCGAGTTACGAACACCCGAGTTACAAACGACTCCTACTTACGAACGGCCTCAAATGCCGGCCACTTGTGCTCCACAATACAGATACACCTGTGTTCCTAGGTTTTTCCATGGTAATAGAAGAGGGTCTCACTCTTCCTAAAAAAAAATGTTTTCATGAATTGCACATTGTGGAGAATGTAATAATTTATAAAGACCTGACGACTATAATAAAAAAAAACACTTTTGAGAATTTCGGTAGAAAAATTTCTTATGCCCCAGAGATGTCAGCTGTTGATACAACCTCACAATTCCCATCCGCAAAGCATCAGGGTGGACTTGTCCTTAAAAATACCATTTGTACATAATGTAATATTATTAAAACTACAAGGTTTTTTGCCCTAAATGAAATTCTTGCTTCCTTGGAAGTATCAATATATCTAGCAATTATACTATAAATCATTTCCCTACCTATTCTGTCAGTATCACGTGTATGGGGTGAATTATGAGAACACCCCACCAACACCTTTGCTACTTATCTGAATTTATGGCTCCTCTTTCCTGGAGTGCATTTTCTGTATTGTTTTTCCTATAGAATTCCCTAGGGACAGAGACCCAGGGATGTAATGAATTATTAGACTGGAACCTTTTTTCAGTTTTGGGAAAAGTAGGTTTGATCTTCTGCCAGGCCTTTATTCCTGTCTATAAGACTATTATGAGAACACCCCCACCAACACCTTTGCTACTTATCTGTAATGCATTTTGCGTATTGCTTTTCCTATAGAATTCCCTAGGGACAGAGACCTGGTTGTCATAGCCATGTTGGAGTGAAGGATATGGCATGTATTGCCTTTTTTTGGGGGGGGGGGGGCACGGTCCACACAGTAATGTTCACCTTACTCCATCATCCTGTGATCTTCCTGTCCACTGATTCCAGTTGTGATGACCAGTCCCCCGAAGTCACTCTGCATGTTGGTCTCAACTAGTCTTGTTGCTTTCCAATGTCATTGGGCCTGCACTGTAACTAAGGGGACATGGCCGCTGGTAGGAGAGCATCCCTGTGCTATAGAGTGGTAGAGACCATTGGTTGTGATGGGACCATGGCGTAAGAAGAGAATTGCTGTGCACTAACCCGTCCTCTAGAAAAAAAAGGAATAATTTCACCATCAGCCTGGGGATGGGGCAATTTTAATAATTTTGATGTGCCTAGCCTTAAATATTAAATAATGAAAGATAGAACTCAAGCATGTAATAACATCTCTCCACATAAATGGGTAAACTATGGCTGGGTCCAGCCACTCAAGCTATCTGCAATTTTAACTTCTTTTATGATTTTATATTATTTTTATTTTAAAAATGGTTGCTTTCTTGCAACTATGGCAATTTGGGTATAATCTCTACACCGTATGTGTACAGAACATTCTTGGAAGTCTAATTTCCTGGTACAGTAGTTGGTGGTCTGTTTTTTACTAGTCAGTAAAAAGCTTGAATTAAGATTGCAGACGTTCACTGCAATAGGAGCTTATTTTCTGTGACGTGCTCTCAATGGGGGGGGGGGGGATTTATTAAACTAGTACACACGGAATCTGGTGAAGCTGTGCATTGTAACCACTCAGCTTCCAGGTTTTATTGCTAAAGCTTAATTGAACAATCTGAAGTTAGAAGCTGATTGGTTACTATGCACAGCTACACCACATTCTGTGTGTACCAGTTTTTGTAAATCTCCTCCAATGTGTTCTTTAGGTTAAAGGAATGTCAGTGCTGCACTTATTACTGTATTAATACTGCTCTAATGGTAATACTAATGACAGGCCTCCACTTAGCAGTAGCAATTAAATATGCACGGTAAGCCAAGCATCAGTTGCTTTAAAAGAGGAGCAAGTTTGAAAACATCCTTGCATTGTACATAGTTCACTTGGAGAGAATTGTTATTTTTTTCAACAAAAATGGAGTGTCACTTTAAGCCAATCTGCTTGATCTTTTATATTTGGCTAGAAATAAGCACGCGTGGCCAAATCACATCCAGATTTCTGTCAAATATAGACTTTTTGCTCATTTTTGTCCATATTGGAAACATCTGGCCACTCGGCACTTGCCTGTCCAGATTATGCAGGACATGATAGGAACCGTTATTCTGTAATAGTTTACAGTTACGGTATTTGGATCAAGTGTTTATTACCAGTATATTCTCATTAGTTGTTCTCAATGAAGGTCTTATTCATACGGATGCTGAATCCTGTAGACCGTGGATAGACCGTGTGTTTATGCAGCTTGGGCGACCAGGGGTATGGGGACACAGTGGCACTACATTAATAAATAAAGCCAACACAGAAGATGTCTTGCTAATAGGATTATGGGAAGATGAAACCCCATGACAAGTGCTGCAACAAGACATTAGTGCTGAACATTGCACCACCTTGCTTTGGCAGTAGTGCAGTTACCAATTCGATTTAGGACTCATTTACACTGGCAGAGTTCACCAGCAGGTCCACCTGCTCAGTGGGGGATCTGTCTGCTGATCCCCCGCTGAGCCTTAGGCTTCCTGTCATCACTTTAGTTACCCTGGCATGGAAAAGTAAAATTATCCCATTTTCCACACCCCACCCACCCATTGGTAGGAGTTAACTACTTGTTAAGTCTAGAAGCAGAGGAATAAGGTGTAGTATTTACCTTATTAATTGCCCCAGCAGGCTCACTCCATCTGTGCCACCGGTTCCCGCAGCCTGTTCACTGAGGTGCTTTGGCCGATGGTTGTGCACTGATGTTATCAAGAGCAATGCACAACTAGTAGTCAAGGAGCTTAAGGCTGTCCATAGAAGGTTTGAATCCTTCTAAAACGGCTGAGAGGCAATCCATGCATGGTCAGGCTGAATGTGCCAAGTTGATCGATCAACTTGGGTACAATCAGGCTGCCGGATTTTACATGCGATTATCACTAGAGGCTGGTATAGCCACTAGCAATAATCACTGTCATCTCTCGGCTTCCCCCGCAAAAGTTCAGTTTTGGTCTCATCTGACCAGAGCACCTTCTTCCACATGTTTTCTATGTCCCCAACATGGCTTCTGCAAACGGGACTTCTTATGACTTTCTTTCAACAATGGCTTTCTTCTTGCCACTCTTTCATAAAGGCCAGATTTGTGGAGTGTAATAGTTGTCCTGTGGACAGATTCTCCCACCTGAGCTGTGGATCTCTGCAGCTCCTCCAGAGTTACCATGGGCCTCTTGGCTGCTTCTCTGTTTAATGCTCTCCTTGCCCGGCCTGTCAGTTTAGGTGGACGGCCATGTCTTTGTAGGTTTGCAGTTGTGCCATACCCTTTCCATTTTTGGATGACGGATTGAACAGTGCTCCGTGAGATGTTCAAAGTTTGGGATATTTTTTTTATAACCTAACCCCGCTTTAAACTTCTCCACAACTTTATCCCTGACCTGTCTGGTGTGTTCCTTGGCCTTCATGATGCTGTTTGTACACTAAAGCCTCGTACACACAATCAGATTTTCGGCAGGGAATTGTGTGATGACAGACTGTTTGCCTAAATTCTGATCGTTAGTACGTTCCATCAGACAATGGTTGTCCAACTTTCGGCCAACAAATGTTGGTTAGCAGGCTAGTAAATTTTCGGTCGGTCTGTTGTCAGATTTTCGTATCGTGTGTACACAAGTCCGTCACACAAAAGTCCAAAGTACAAACTCGGAATCAATGCTCACCAAACACAACATTAGCAGAAGGTGCCCAAGTGCCTCAAGAGCTGAAATTCCATGTAGTATGTCAATACGTTCGTGATTGTTGGCCAAAATTGTGTGCCGTTTGTCTGCAAGACAAGTTTCTGGCACACGCCCTTCGGACAAAAGTCTGGCGCTTTGTCTGCCGAAAATCCGATCGTGTGTACGAGGCTTTAGTCTCTCTAACAAACCTCTAATGGGGCTTCACAGAACAGCTGTATTAATACTGAGATTAAATTACACACAGGTGGACTCTATTTACTAATTAGGTGACTTCTGAAGGCAATTGGTTCCACTAGATTTTAGTTAGAGGTATCATAGTAAAGGGGGTTGAATACAAATGCATATATTTATTTGCAAAAATAAAAAAACTTCACAATAATGTGCCACTTTGTGTTGGTCTGTGACATAAAATCACAATAAAATACATTTACATTTTTGGTTGTAACATGAGAAAATGTGGAAAATTTCAAGGGGTTTGAATACTTTTTTAAGACATCGTATAGGGAAAAAAAAAGGAGTTAGAAATGAAACCAACTAAAAAAAGGAACCATGAAATCAACCAGGAAACTGAGCTTAGCCTGTGATTCTCAGAGGATAAATATGCTATCTGTGCAATCAGTTATTTGCGATGTAGCGATAGCAGATGTTTAGTGGAATTAGGACAGTCAGCCTCTTTGTCTTTGTACATTTGTCTGGTGCTTTGATGGTCTCTGGCTGCCGTTCAATGTGCAGTGCTGTTTGCTGCAGTTGTGCTCCCTGTCTGTCCATGTCGTGTGGCTGGCACATGGGGGGGAGAAGAATTTCAATCCACATTCCCCCTAACCCCTAACACCTCTTTACACTGTGATGGAACCACTGAACATTAATAAGTCTTTGCATTGCAATGTAATGACTCATTTTCAATTAACTTGCAAGTTATGCAATCGTGGAAAATAATACACTTCCTTCGGAGTACACGGGTGAGATGTAGTAATGCAAATTTAAAGGAAACCTATATTGAGAGAAATGTGTCGGCTGCCATTGCTGACCCCCTCCAAAAAAATATTAGCTATCTGGCTGTCATGGTGATCCAAGGGCTTCAAAGCCTTCAAAAGCCTTCAGAATCTTGGAACAAGTACTTTTAATGCATTTCTAAGAGTCATTTTCAATAATTTTAAATCTGCTGCTTTTCTAAAATTAATACCTGAAGATATTGTCATCAGTGTCTTTGTCCGGGCACTTACTGTGATAGGGTGACAACGGTCTCTCCCTCTCTCCCAAATGTTTCCTGGGTTGTCACCCTGACACACACTCTTTCAATGGATACTACAGCATACCTCCCAATGTTTTGAGATGGGAATGAGGGACACTAGCAAAAGTAGGTAGGCATAGTACACACCCTCTGCCACACCCCCTTAAAGGAGAATTAACAAAAAAAATGATTAGTTAAACCCACACATGCTTTTTTTTTACTGCTACTATTCCTTTATATTGGCTTTGGAAATTTACAAATGCAGCAATTTAGAAATTGGATGAAAGGTCTAGCACTGGGAGACACTTTTTCAAAGATAAAAAGTGCATTTTATATAGTAATATATAGATCAGACCAAAATGAGGGACAAATGAGGAGGAACGAGGGACAGAGGGACATTGTTCCAAATCAGGGACAGTCCCTCGAAACCAGGGAGAGTTGAGAGCTATGCTACAGTACAAGTGACCATGATGGTGCATATGGCACAGGAATGTTTCACTGATTTCACCTTTGGAGAACCTGTACTGAGACATGACTTGCTGGAGCACTTCCCAATGAGGCGGATTTACTAGAAGAATAGAGACTATTCATTTGGAACAGTGAAGGTTCACTGAGCTAGGTAAACAAGATAAAGCTTCATTTAACCAATCATGCGCTAGCAAAAATGATGTTTTTATCATTTCTCTTGCATATGTTTGGGTATTCAAACTGAACATAAGTTTACTTTATATGCTATCATTCACTCTGTAAAACAAGCATAGGCTTTTCTCAGTGAACAGCCTCTGCTCCTTTAAAGCTGAACTTGAACAAAAATGTTCATTTTAATATATTCCTATATAGCCACAAAGGAAATAAATCCACAGAAGAGTTGTGGGAAGGCCCCAGCAGGCCCCACCCACTGCAGACTGCCTGCAGAAAACTACAGGAGGGGGGGGGATACAAGACCAGATCAAAGTAGTAGTGACATCACCATTGTGCTAGACATTGCCTGTGCAGAAAGCAGAACAGTGGGAGGGATCCATCAGGCCCCGCCCACTACAGAAAATTACAGGAAAGGGCGGATACAAGACCAGTCACTCTGCCAAAGGAGAGAGAGCAGCATTGATCGGTCTTTATTACAGGAAGCTCCTGCATAGAGGTAAAGTTTCACACTGGATTACTGCAAAGACCTGGAAGAAATACACAAAGCACACCTAGATTCAAGTAATAATACACATGACTCTTGTTTAGGCTAGGTTTACACCTGTGCGTTTCGCAGTGCGTTTTCGCTTTTGCAGAAACGCACCACAGTCCATTTAACATGATTTTCTATGGGTCACATTCACATCTGTGTGTTTTCAACCGGTGCGCTTTTTGCAAAGGGTCAGGGACTTTTTTGCCCGCAGCAGGTTGCGTTTTTGGTTCCATAGGCTTCTATGGAAACGCAGCAGAAACACATCAAAATCGCATTTTTGATGTATTTCTGCTGAGTGAAATGTGAAAAAACTTAAAACACACCAGGAAAACACATTAACCACAACTTCAGTAGGTGAGAACCAAGTCAACCCCTTTGACTACATCAAGCTGATACATTTTGCATGTACATGTTAGGATTTTATGCTTCTTTATGTATGTACTAAGCCATAGCAACCAACCTAAAGAACTAACTCCAAGGGCCAGTTTACACCAATATACAGCTATACACCAGAATATATCACTGAGTACTACTTGTACAAGCTGCCATATGATCTATAAGGATGTATGTCACTGAGCACTAAAGTGGACTTTTATATGTTGGTATATGTAACGTGTATTTATAAAAATGTACAAAAGGTGCAGAAAGCAGAGTGCAATGCATTATAATATAATTATAATGGTAAGTAGTTTTTACTTTAGCTTTCTGCGATCCTGTGTTGTAGCATACATAATAAAACATGATGGTATGAACAGGCCCTAAAATCAGTCTATATGAATATAGATTCTAATGGGTCACTTTGGTTTACTGCATGTAAGAGTTGTCATTCTAATGAATAGGCCATGATAATTCTATTGTGTGCCCGTAGCATGCTGGCCAGTGACTCACATTTGAGCACAGTGGTTATGACATATGGGAACAGCTGACTAGTGACTGGCAGTAGACTCATTACCAATAGCAAATTGTGAGGCAACAATGACTTCTGTTTGAGATATGATTGGTATTTATTTTTAGTGGCTCACTAAATTTTCAATAAACGTTTGAATTTATATTGGGACATCGCCTCTTTTTTTCACCCATTGTGGTATAATAAGCTAATATTTGATAGCTATTTCAAGTCTATTTCCACTCAAAATGCAATTTTAGTTTTGATAGACTTGGAAAGAGTTAGTGTTTTATTGCTAAGATGGCGATATATAAAGAGCTACAATAAATTCACTAACAATGGACAAAAAAATATCAAAACATACCTTCGTTCAGATGACTGTACCCCCAAAAAAACCCTTACCCACAATAAAAAAACACTTGAAATAAAATTCCATATGCAACATCCCCTTGAAAGAACCAAAGTGTAGTAGGCTTATCCCAATATTAAATTACCGGTAATCAAAATAGCCCTAAAAAAAAAATTAATTAAAAAAATTTTATATATATATATATATATATATATATATATATATATATATATATATATATATTTATTATTTTTTTTTTTTTTTGCAAACTTTATTTAAAGTATCCAGCATTCATAAAGAAAAATGGAACATACAATAGAGAGTCAAGTAAGGCAGTAACAAACCACACTTTGTCAGAAAAAAAAGAACACCGCATACAGTGTATACATCATAAAGTGCAGAGAGAACTAATCAAGGGGATCCAACTACAGTATGGACAATCTAAAAGACACCCTGCAACATAGGCATATTGGTAAATCGTAACTGCTCTAGATCCTCAAAAATACAGTAAAACCTTGGATTGCGAGCATAATTCGTTCCAGAAACATGCTTGTAATCCAAAGCACTCTTATATCAAAGCGATTTTCCCCATAAGAAATAATGGAAACTCAAATGATTTGTTCCACAACCATTTATTCATAAGTCCTTCATTTTATAGTCCATATAAAAAGATTATAGCAATGTGACCAGGTTGTGTAACCATAAAATGTCCATCCACAAATGGAAGCCTCCACAAGGGGATTAGAAGCAAAATCCAGAAGGAGCTACAGAGCATAAAAGACTTGAGAAGAGAGGCGCCTCTAAGCCTCGGTTCACACCAGAGGTGGCACGACTTGCAGGTCGCCTCACCGAGGCGACCTGCACACGACTGCCCGGGCGACTTGCAAAACGACTTCTGTATAGAAGTCTATGCAAGTCGCCCCAAGTCGCCCCCAAAGTCGTACAGGAACCTTTTTCTAAGTCTGAGCGACTTGCGTCGCTCCGATTAGAACGGTTCCATTGTACTGAACAGGACGCTACTTGTCAGGCGACCTAGGTCGCCTGACAAGTCGTCCTAGTGTGAACCGAGCCTGAGTGTAGCAATATGGTTACATTTAATGAAGGTATAACATTTAGCAACTCACATGTTTGATGATTAAAAGAGGAGGATGGTCTATGTGGACAGCTTTACCCCAGATGCCTGCATACCTACCGTAGATGTGCCTGTTTTAATCATCAACCATGTGAGTTGCTAAATGTTATACCTTCATTAAATGTAACCATATTGCTACACTTAGAGGTGCCTCTCTTCTCTTTTATACTCAGTTGTGACATGACACTACTTGTGTATCTAGACATCGCTTGTATATCAAGTCAATATTTATAAAAGAAATTTGCTTGTCTTGCAAAACGCTCTCAAACCATGTTACTCTCAAACAAGTTACTGTATTTGAAATTAACAAATTGCATTCAATCTATTTGGTGGTCAAAATGCAGCATACACTATAAATCTATTATTATAAAGCCAAAGACTTTAAGACATTTGGGAGGAAAAATATAGTCAGGAAATAAATGAGAACACAACAATATCTTAGCAAGGAGCAGCACTAGTCTAAACCCATACACTGTAGCACGCATGAAAAAGCCACCTGGGCTAAAAAAATGTTACACTTCCTATATCAACAGTATCTCACAAAAGTGAGTACACCCCTCACATTTTTGTAAATATTTTATTATATCTTTTCATGTAACTACACTGAAGAAATTATACTTTGCTACAATGTAAAGTAGTGAGTGTACAGCTTGTATAACAGTGTAAATTTGCTGTCCCCTCTAAATAACTCAACACACAGCCATTAATGTCTAAACCGCTGGCAACAAAAGTGAGTACACCCCTAAGTGAAAATGTCCAAATTGGGCCCAATTAGCCATTTTCCCTCTCCAGTGTCATGTGACTCATTAGTGTTACAAGGTCTCAGGTGTGAATGGGGGGCAGGTGTGTTCACTTTGGTGTTATCGATCTCACTCTCTCATACTGGTCACTGGAAGTTCAACATGGCACCTCATGGCAAAGAACTCTCAGAGGATTTGAAAAAAAGAATTGTTGCTCTACATAAAGATGGAAGATTGCCAAGACCCTGAAACTGAGCTGCAGCACGGTGACCAAGACCATACAGCGGTTTAACAGGACAGGTCCACTCAGAACAGGCCTTGCCATGGTTGACCAAAGAAGTTGAGTGCACATGCTCAGCATCATATCCAGAGGTTGTCTTTGGGAAATAGACGTATGAGTGCTGCCAGCATTACTGCAGAGATTGAAGGGATGGGGGGGGGATCAGCCTGTTTGTGCTCACACCATACACCGCACACTGCATCAAATTGGTCTACATGGCTGTCGTCCCAGAAGGAAGCCACTTCTAGAAATGATGCACAAGAAAACTTGCAAACAGTTTGCTGAAGAAAAGTAGACTAAGGACATGGATTACTGGAACCATGTACTGTGGTCTGATGAGACCAAGATGAACCGAATTGGTTCAGATGGTGTCAAGCATGTGTGGCAGCAACCAGGTGAGGAGTACAAAGACAAATGTGTCTTGCCTACAGTCAAGCATGGTGGTGGGAGTGTCGTGGTCTGGGGCTGCATGAGTGCTGCCGGCACTGGGGAGCTACAGTTCATTGAGGGAACCATGAATGCCAACATGTACTGTGACATACTGAAGCAGAGCATGATCCCCTCCCTTCGGAGACTGGGCCGCGGGGCAGTATTCCAACATGATAACGACCCCAAACACACCTCCAGGGCGACCACTGCCTTGCTAAAGAAACTGAGGGTAAAGGTGATGGACTGGCCAGGTATGTGTCCAGACATAAACCCTATTGAGCATCTGTGGGGCATCCTTAAACGGAAGGTGGAAGAGCGCAAGGTCTCTAACATCCACCAGCTCCGTGATGTCATCATTGAGGAGTGGAAGAGGACTCCAGTGGCAACCTGTGAAGCTCTGGTGAACTCCATGGCCAAGAGGGTCAAGATAGTGCTGGAACATAATGGTGGCCACAAATATTGACACTTTGGGCGCAATTTGGACCAAAAAATATAAATAAACGTGCCTGCGCTGAAAAAACAGATATATCCCAATAGTTGGGAGGTGCATATATAGTGTAAAACTATACTACAAAATTTCAATATAAAAAAAAAAAAAAAATGCTAGTAATATATAAATTATAGAATGAATACAATCCTTATATAAAAGTATCCCATAAAGTGCAACATGCAAAAAAACAATATATATATGTGGTTATAAATATAAGATCAAAGTGCAAAATCAAGTGTCCACATTTAAAAAGTTCAATTCATTGATATCAACACATAAAGTGCAAGTAAGTGGTGTCCACAAAAAACAGTGTTCCTCATGCTCCTCCTTAATGGTGTTCACAATCCAGCATGCTTCAGTGCTCTCCTGTGACACCCCACATGTGCTTGCGCTCACCTCTGAGCGTGTGACACGGTAATTAAACGGTGTCTAAACACGCATTGGAGCCACCCCTTGGGCTCATACAGGGTATGCTGGTATAAACTCCACCACTCTCAGATGTCATCAGATAGTCTCACATACAAGAAAGAAAAAGCTCCATAGTGTGATACAGTAGGGATTTATTTAAAATATATTAAAACTTCCCTCCAGAAGGGTACTCACAATATGTAGGTGCGTGAGTGCACCAATCTTTCCAGAGAGTGTTTGTATAAAACAAGCGTTTGTATGGCGTGCAGTGTGTCGTTCCTCATCTACCTCTGTTGCTGACAGCTCCGTCCTACCCCTCCCCGACGCGTACTCGGCACAGGGATCACCTGCCTTCCTCTGGGGGATCTAATTGGACGGATGCTCTGTGTGTGTGTTTATATGCTGTTGGTGGCCATTTTGCCTAGGACCGCTGACAGCTCTAGTAATAGGCTACATCGATATAAGTATATCCTGTCGGCGGCCATTTTGCCTAGGACCGCCGACATCTCTAGTGTTAGGCTACAACCGCACACGGCGGCCATTTTGCCTAGGACCGTTATCTCCTATAATCATAGGCTACATCACCATGCTCCTTTATTAAACAGCTGTGATAACTACAAGAAAAATTATAACGAAAACTAGCAGTGATAATTATCATTAATCACTGTCATTATTATGTATATGTTACCTAATTAATAATCCAGGACGGAGCTGCACCCTTCAGATGACGCCACACCGCACCTCATAGATCATTAAATCATATGCAGAAATAAAAAAATTAAAAAATTTTATATACTTCAATAAGCCGCCAAGAAAACAGTGAACATAAATAATATTAAATTAGAATAAAAACCGGATCCCAGCATACAATCCCAATTTTAATGCATACTTAATTAATACTCAATATGGAGTCACATACCGAGTGTTAAAACGAGGAATCTAATTCCTATATTATTTAATTAAAAACAAAATATTGTCCTCATCTGCCAGAGGGGCTACTTGTAATAGAATATACCTATCAATAATACATGATGAGATATACCAGCCTATTCCTATACCATCTGTAATACTGGTATATATATGGGGTATACTGGGGTATATTAAAAATTACAAAGAAAATTACAAGACATATATATGGGGTATAATGGGGTATATTAAAAATTACTGAGAAAATTACAAGATTTTCACTTTTGTTGCCAACGGTTTAGACATTAATGGCTGTGTGTGTTGAGTTATTTTGAAGGGACAGAACATTTACATTGTTATACAAGCTGTACACTCACTACTTTACATTGTAGCAAAGCGTCATTTCTTCAGTGTTGTCACATGAAAAGATATAACAAAAAAATACAAAAATGTGAGGGGTGTACTTACTTTTGTGAGATACTGTTTATCAAGTCCACAAAACAAACAAGAGTAAACTGACACAAAGGTGGCAGGTTTTATTTCTGTCTGTACCCGCTTTGGAGAGTTTGTTCACTATTTGTCACAAAGGCCATTGTCACTAGGCCAATATGGGATGGGAAATCCAAAACTTACAAATATTATCAGAAAAGGAGGTAAAAAGAATTCTCCCAATAGGGAAAACTGTTGAGATTTCCACTGACTTTGTGGAGATTGCCTCTCACTTCCTGCTGTGTCTCTGGGGCAGGAAGCAAAAGAAAATATACCCAGAGTGGACACCGACAGCAATAAACACCTGAAGGAGGTTCTAATAAATAACTACTCTATCCAATGCTAAAAACAAGGTTGGTCTAGAGTTCCAATTGTATTAGATATCAAATATTCATCAACATTATTAATATTTTAATATTTGTAATATCAATATCAAATAATTAGTAACATAAAATGTCTCCATGAAAAAAATGAATATAAACTTTCTAATTCAAATAATATAGCTTTTTTTTTTTAACAAAATATAACCACTTACCATATCAGCCAGTTATATCCCAAACACCACTCATTGTGACTGCACAGTGACTTATGTCATATTAGGCTTGCCATTTATCATTAGGAGTTTTATGGTTCTTTTGACCACCTTTGGATCTCCACCAATTACATACCTCTCAACTTTCTGAGATGGGAATGATGCACACCTATTAGCAAACATATGTAGGCATAGGACACACACCCTTCCATGCCCCCTTAAAGGAGAATTATACAAAAAAATGATTAGTTAAACCCACAAGTACTTTTTTACCACTTTTATTCCTTTATATTGCCTTTTGACATTTACAAATGCAGCCATTTAGAAACTGAATGAAAGGTTTAGCACTGGGAAACACGTTTTAGAAGAGAAAAGGTGCATTTTATATACAACTATGTAGATCAGACCAAAATGAGGGACAAATGAGGATGAAAGGAGGGACAGAGGGACATTGTTCAAAATCAGAGACAGTCCCTCAAAAACAGGGACAATTGAGAGCTATGCAATTTTCTTTTGATATAGTGCTCTATCAGTCATTAAAGTGGCTATAAGCCCTTACATATATCCAGTGAAGTGACTAGCTTCAGGTGATACACAGTGATGAAACAAATCCTCCTACATAGGTTGTACCTGATATCTGCAGTCTTCTCTTCTCTTCTCTATGTCTGTTCAAAGTGCAGAATTTATACAGCTTGTCTGAGCTTTGAGAAAGCAGGGGGCAGAGAGCTGAAGTTACACTCCACAGAGCTCAGTGAGAGCTGATTGGTGGGATGGGACACCCCCCTCCCCCTTCACACAGCATACATGAACACAGCTGAGGCTGTCAATCACGGGCTGTGTGCTGGAGATGCCTCCCCTGTCTCTGGTTTATCTCGTGGTGTCAGGAAAACTTGTCAGCAGTGACTCATGCAGACAGCAGAGGAAGGAGGAAGCAGACAGAAATGACACTTAGTGCGCTGGATTGAGACAAGTACACACTATAAAGGGATATGCTTTGTTCAAATTTCATGTCTGAGGTTTACAACCACTTTAAGGCTGATTTTTGAATTGCATGTAAGACTTGTGTTTTGACTGTTACTTGGAATACAGAAGCTGAGAGACAGGCTTTAAGCTGTACATTTGCTCATTATTTGGTACTAGTCGAAGTATCAAATGAATGTAATGATGTACAGAAGAGTGTTTTGCAGGTCCAGGCGTACAACTGTGTTTAAACAGTACAAGTGTTATGAATGAGCCAACTATGAATTTTAGATTCTGCTGTCTTATAGAATTTTTCAACTTTGTCCTCATTTACCCCCAAGACACGTAGCCAGGTTTCCATAAGGCCTCCATATTGAAGGGCTGACACCTCAGTGGTAGGAAAACATCTGTACATTTTATACCTGTTTCTAATGAAAAAGACAGTAACATGCAAATGGGAAGTCTGTTTCTGAAGATTAAACTGAACAAATCACTGAATGCCAGATGAAATTTCAAATGAGGCCGCCGCTCAGGTAATAACACCTAGTTCAAATGGCCTTTTGCACTAGGTGTTATTACCTGAGCGGTGGCGGTTTTCAACAGGGATACTTGTCTTGGCGTCCATAAGCAGGTTTCTGCACTGGGTTCTCAGACGTATTCCATCACTACAGTAGCCATTTATCGCAGCCCTCTATGATATTATTGGGTATTTTTACCCTTACTTGAGGACTGATTGTTTATTGACCCTCTACCAAGGTTTTCGCTCCCATATGATATATTAGTCTCTTTTTTGATACTCCTGAAGAAGTGCAAGGCACGCAACATATAGAGCCTATGATATGATGTTCATCTAAATCTGCTACTTGGTCTTATTTTCTGGATCCAATATGATCGTAGAATGATTGATCTTCACTTCCAAGTTTTCACACATCCTTCCAGCGGCTTTGTACAGTATGAATTGTATAACCTTTTTGTATTGATTTCTCAAATGTGGATAATTTTAATGCATTTTTGTATATGTATTAATAAACTTTTATATATTTACTACCTATTGGGTTGTGCCTAAAAAGTCCAAGCCTTCTATTCCAAAAACGTTTTGACTTATTCCTTTCGTTAACTACAAGGGAATGATGGTTGTAAATAGACCTCCTCTACATCCACTGGGCTCTAAGCTGCTGCCTACTTTGCCTTTGGAGATGATTAAGGTTGAGTAAACTTTCCAAATTTAGTACATTTGCAATGCCTACTGGAGAGCATTTGCTACTCAGTGAATAATTTCACTAGTTGCCAAAAATTGCTATTTAAATTTTAAAAGTTTTGGATAGAGTTTGGGAAAAGTTAGACTTCTGTCAGCTTTTTATTTCTGTCTGTGTCCCCGCCGGGGTGACCCATCACTCTGTTTCTTCTGATAACCAAAGTCACTGAAACAGAAAGAAGGGAAAAATCCAAAATCACCGGAACACATGATACCGCAAAAGTAGGATAAGTCTTCCAATAAGGACACCGGTTCCAGTGACATCTACAGTATGTAAGAAGGGATTTTCTCTCTCTTTGAGGAGATTTCCTCCACCTTTCCTTCTAGTCCCAAACAGGACACAGATGGCAAAAAAATAAACTTCTTCCCTATTCTATCCAAAAACAGCCTGGGTCCTGCATCACCATATTGGTCATCCTCAGTCATTCGAAGGTGGCTACCTCTTCCTGGTTCAGACAGCCAGCACCCGATAACGCATTCAGCTCCACCCACTGGCTGACCTATGTCCCTACTTCTGAAGCCTACTGAGATATTTGACCGGGCTATCCTAGGAGGTTGTGAAGCCAGGGACAGGTCATTCTCACCTAGACAAGAATGGTGGCAGGGTGTTGCCAGTGTAAAAATAAAAAAAGTACACAGGAAAAAAAGTCCTTTTCAAATATTGGGGCAGGGGATGGTTACAGCAGATTAAAGTATGAATTTAGAGGGAAGATCTGCTCTTAGGATGTGCAAAACAGTCACATACTTCCTAGGCTCTTTACATCAGTTAATGAAGTCCTTATAGTAGAGGAAAACTTGGACTCGTATAAGTAAACTTGGTTGTCTTGTGGCATAAATTTGAATAATCTGAAAGCGCATGACCTCAAACTACAGACAAATAGGTGACCTTAAAGAGTCTTCAAACAGGCGCCATTCACATGCATGGCTGGGAATACAAATAATAAACATTTTCACACATCCAGCAAAGAAAGCAGAGCCAAGAAACATAAACAGTGCGAAACAAGACACACTTCACAAGTACAGGGAGACAGCAGACAGCATAATCTGCTACAAGGCCAAGAGTCGCCTTCAGCCAAAACGATGCTGTTTTCGCAATTTCTAAGAGAGCAAAGTGGCTTTTGCCTCTAATCCTTCATGATCTGGGCCCTTCTCTATGCTTTGCTCGTCATGCTTTAATTGAACGCTGTCTGAAACCCTAACATCGGTGAGATTTGGTAACTGGCACTGTTAAATCGTTGCATTCATGTATGAATTGTTTTAACTGGCGAGACACACTGTCTTATTTGTACTAAAAATATGTTTGCCTGTGGGATTTTGTGAATCGAGGCCAGGAAAAAAGCAAAACTACCATTCCATTTCACTATGGTAACTGAAAAAGAGCTGAGTTTGCTAAACTTGGCCAAGCTTGCCCTCCAAAGCTAGCTGGCTGGCAGGATGGCTTTCTTAAAATACAAAACAAAAAATAAAATTGCTTAAAGAGGAACTTAACCCTTAATATTAATTTCCATATATCACTTAACTTCAGTGCTCCTTTTTGCCTGCTGTGCATACTTTCCAGTCCAGCAAATCCTGCATTAACCTTTTCTCACCTCTGCTCCTCTGTAGCATGTCACATTCTGTGCTGCCATCTTGAATCAGAAACTGGCTGTCTTTTCCTCATTTGCACAACCAACCTCCAGATAATGCTTCCTTGATCTCACGCAGGTCTTGAATGGCCTGCAGGTTCAAAATAATGTAATACTTCGATGACTTTCAATGACATTCGGTGACAGATATTGTGTAGATATAGCATATGGATAAGTTTACCTTTTAACAAAAAAAAACAATAAACGCACATTTTTGTTCCAGGTAAAAACATGTGCATTTACTATATAATTTTTTAGGAGCCTGAAAAGCATTGCATCTGTGATCAGCACATCACAGGTACAATGCAGATCTCCTGCAGACTGTCCATATAAGCTGTCTGCTCATACCACGTACGGGCAGGCAGTTTCACACTGACAGGAAGAATCAATGAACTACCACAGCGCTTAACAGCACCATGGTAGTTCATTGATAACTACAAGCCAACAGCCACAAAGGCTGTCAATAGTTGTAGCCTATTCATTCACAAAACACTGTGTATATGAATGAGGCGGCTGGGTGGGCGGAGCCGCATTTTCTTTAGATTGTTGCAGGGAGAAGATCCCACACTCATTGCCAAAATGGGGATGTGGGGGGCAATATTTTTTTAACATGTTACGCTGCAGTGTGCTCTGGACGGTGGTCTGAGGAGGCCTGTAATGCTGCACAGTGCTCTGGACAGTGGTCTAAGGAGGCCTGTAATTCTGCAGAGTGCTCTGGATGGTGGTCTGTGGAGGCCTGTAATGCTGCACAATGCTCTGGACTGTGGTCTGAGGAGGCCTGTAATGCTGCACAGTGGTCTAAGGAGGCCTGTAAAGCTGCAGAATGCTCTGGACGGTGGTCTGAGGAGGCCTGTAATGCTGCACAGTGCTCTGGACGGTGGTATGAGGAGGCCTGTAATTCTGCACAGTGGTCTGAGGAGGCCTGTAAAGCTGCAGAGTGCTCTGGACGGTGGTCTGAGGAGGCCTGTAATGCTGCACAGTGCTCTGTAAGGTGGTCTGAGGAAGCCTGTAATGCTGCACAGTGCTCTGGACAGTGATCTGAGGAGGCCTGTAATGCTGCAGAGTGGTCTGGATGGTGGTCTGAGGAGGTCTGTAATGCTGCACAGTGCTCTGGACAGTGGTCTGAGGAGGCCTGTAATACTGCACAGTGCTCTGGACAGTGATCTGAGGAGGCCTGTAATGTTGCACAGTGCTCTGGATGGTGGTCTGAGGAGGCCTGTAACAGTAGTCAGAGGAGACCTGTAATGCTGCACAGTGCTGGATGGTGGTCAGAGGGATGGCCTGTAATCCACATTGCCCTGTGGTCAGAGAAGGCCTGTTATGCACACACAGTGCTCTTGGACGGACGGTGGTCTGAGGGGAAGCCTCAGGCCTACTGTAATTGTAATGTAATACACAATTGTACACACTCACACTCTGCTCTGGGCACCTGGCGACGCAGTCCTCTCGTGGGTTGGGACTCGAGAGTGGGACAGATTCAGTCTCGTCGAGATTCGGGAGACCTCAGCCTGGCTGGCCTGTAATGCACAGGGCTGCTTTCTCTGGTCTCTGGCACTGCCAGTTGTCTCGTCACAGTGCAGTCAAACGCGCTTGCTTGCTGAGAGCGGATTGCGGAAGCAGATGGAGCTCCGTGAAAATGTTCCTGCCTCACATTTTTGTCCTGTTTTCGTTCGTTAACGAAAACGGATTTGATTTTCGTTATACTTTTCGTCAGTGGACGAAAATGTGCTGTACTTTTAGTTTCGTTTTCATCACTGTAAAAATGTAGCTGATGAAAACTTTGACAAAAACTTTTTCGTTGACGAAATTAACACCGGTGACACCCTGAATATGGTTGTTACAAAAGGCGAACTTATCCTTTAAAGATACAATCTTCAAATGTGAAAGACGGAGGGGATGAGGAACAAATCAGAAGAAATTGTTTTCATGAGCGAAGGCCTGCTTTAATGGTGAACATTAGGCAAACATCTAAATATACACATGAAATACATACAGTACAAGACAGCAATTTACCTGCAAAGGATTTGTATTTCTATCCACCCAGTCCTGAGATTTACACAGCCATGTCTAGCAGGGGAGGAGATCTGGGATGCAGTTTCGCTTTTCTTACAAGTTTCCTATCCACCCTGTGAATGAATAGTGAAAGTAGAAACAGCAGACTGATGAGCTTATCTCTCTGTCAGTCTGCCCTCTCCTTCTATCAGCATGCTGTTTGCACTGTAGTACACCTGATTGGCACCTTGTCCTGCTTCTTCCTCCCCTTGTACAGGCTGTACAGTGTACTGCTAGATGCTAATACCAATGTAGCCAGGTGCTAGGCTACAGCAATATAGAGTAGGAGACATTGCCTTTTATGCTTCCCTCCCTCTACTAAGATACTGATGGTATGTTGTACCCTTCTCCTCTGGCCAGCAGAGGGAGAGCTAAAGCCAAGCAAGCCCATGGACTTCTATGCAGATGGCTGAGAATCCTGGGAGTTGTAGTTTGAGATGGCAGCCATATAATGGGACAAATATGCTCTTTACACTACAGATTCTAATAGGCACTGTGCACTAGGTGGAGTGGAAAGATACATATTTATCAAACTGCCTGGGAAAGTTCTTCCTCTTGGCACCGAGGGAGTGAGAGAGAGAGAGAGAGAACACCTCTGCATGGATATCTGCCTGTCAGCTGGAGAACGTACCAGCGGAAATCTAAGCTTGAGACAGGGCGTGAGGACACTGGGCAGCGCAGCACTGCTCACCTCACAGCACCTCCAACGCTGCCACAGGGAGACTGGAGCATCCACTCACCCTCTGCTTCCCACTGCTGATCACAGGAGGATTTCAGGAAGAAACTGAGGACCCCCTTCTACAGCAAGAGGTCACCACAGCATCCCTGGCTAGAGGGCTCTTTGCCCATGGCTGATACTACCAGCAGGAACTGAGTCACTGAGAGCAGGACACCAAGTGTACCTAATCCATACCACACCCATACTACACTCTATACCACACTTATTCCAAACCTAGATTGTACCTAAAACAACCCTATACCGCAATACACCAAACCTTTACCACGTCTACCTTGCACCTGTGGCGACAATATATCATACCTATACTGTATATATACTGCATGCAGGTTACCTGGAACAGTCGTTATGTGCACATAACGACTGTTGTGTCGTGCACATAACGACTGTTCCAGGTAACCTGCATGCAGTATATATACACAGTATAGTGTGTCAGAGGGGTTGAGGTTCTTTAGAATGTCGAGACAAAGAACAGAGGACCCATCCTATCCAGTAGCGCCTATAGGGTTTGCGCAACACCAAGTTAAATTCAGACACCTCCTATCAATTTAAAAACAAACACTGAAGGATAATTGTTAAAAAAAAAAAAACTTACCTTCCATGCCAACTTCCTGCCTAGATGTGGGTTACATGCTTTGGTCTTCTCCTGGGAAAGTATGTGGGGAGTTCTGGTTAATCTGCTGGACCCCTGCTAAGTCAGATCTATAGCTCTGCAACCAACAAAGCTCATGCTTACTGCTGTTTGGGAAGCTCTGGCTCTGACTCAAACAGGGTGTACATCTGCAGAGAGGCCAATGCTTGCACACAGAAAGTGTTCTTCTCTGCAGCATGGTGGCAGAAGACAGACTTTTCTACTCATGTTTTGGCTGCTTTCTAAGGAAAACAAACTGCACAACTTTTGCTGTATACACCTGGAATATACAGTATTTAGTCAGTTTAAACTGGACATTAGGTTGGGCCCGCAAATGTGACTGCGTAAATGCCAAGTACAGTTGGGAGCCCTCTGGAGGTAGAACATAAGTGTGCCTAAATAGACCATACAGAAAAATCTGCAGATGAGAGTGTAGTCATGTGTGATTGTTACCATACTTTAAGCGTTCAATGAGGTAAAAGTAGGGTGACCTGATTTCTTCAAAGAATGGTGCAAGACCCCTCTACACAGTTAAACATATAGAGGAAAGCAATAGAAACCTGACAGATTGTCTTGTTTTATTTTGTCTATCTAGACTAAAAGAAGAAAATCTTTTCTTTGAGTTTGACTTTAAATTTGATACAATAGCAAAAGTATAAAATGCTTGTCTTAACAGTGTATGTACTCTATAGCTGAGTATTTAACGTTACCATGTTTCCAGTTCTATAATTTTACAATGAATGTCACTGCTTTTGTTTTAGCTTGTCACCAAAATGCCATTATCCTGAGGGCTATCTGTAACATAATGGTTTTAATCTTGGTTGTGATGTTACTATGGCCAGTACCTGTGGACTGAACCAAACAGTTAAGCAAAGAGCAGCAACATCAAAAGTCTTAATGTCCATTTTTGGGGAGAGGTTTTACCTTGAGCAGTTATGATTTCACCTTTCTCTGCATTTTAGACCATAGGCATTGAATTATTCACATTATGCCCCCAAGTACAAACAGAACTTCCTGAGATGAGTATTATTGATTGCTGAGCACAGTGGTTCATAAAACAACTCTGTTGAAGAAACTGCATTGCTTACCCCAGAAAGAGTCGCTTGATGCATCAGGTCCCCTGTTCCTCTGTCCAAGACTCCATAAATAGCACCACAGTCTCTGACACACCCAGCGGGTGAGAAAAATTTATCGCAGAGGTCTGGATATACACCCCAATGACTTAAGGTATATAGGCACTGGAATAACACGGTAAATGGTTAAGCAATAGCGAGACGTTAATTACAACAGATAAACAGAACAATAAGCAAGTTCTACTGTAAAAATTAAACAGCTAAGCAGCCCATAGAAGAAAATCTTTCGATTTCCCCATTAACACAGACTGCCTCCCACAGCACTATTGTATTCTGCCAGTGGGGCAGGGGTGAGCAGGGAGCCTTCCCAGCTCACAGAAAACATAATGATTACTTCTAAGGGCTATAGCCAACAGCCATAATCGCATGTAAAAAATCAGACAGACTGATTGTACCCATGTTGAATCGACTTGGGTACTATCAGCCTGTCCATAGACGGATCAAATTCTCAGCCGGTCCCTGAATTTCCATCCATGTATGGCTGGATGTAGAGAGACACCACAATGATTAAACAAGGGCAAAAATGTACTGCAATTACAATGATAGGAATAAAACATTACCCCTTCTGCACTCTATTCTTAGTAACCCTAACTGAGAGGATGATATAACACGCTGTTAGTTCAGCATTCAGTAATAGCCTACTCTACTCCTTCTGCTGACCAGCTCATTGGGGTCCAAAATGTTATGTTGAAGCACTTGGAGTAGTGTTCTTTTAAGAACTGATGCAGGTAATAATACAGTGTTCCTTTGCAGGCAACTCCATCTCTCTGTTACAAAGGTGTAGTACAAGGTTAGCAATCTGCCTCTTACCAGCTCTCTATCAGCACTAGGCAAGGTGTCTTCTTCTGTCAATGTCATCAGGATCTGGCTCTTTAGTTAGACAGCTGGTTCCCCAACATTCAGGGTTCACTCCACTGCTCCAGAAGGGCTGCTGCTCTGTCTCTACTGCTTCCAGGTGCCACTCTGCTCCTCACTCTGCTCATCACCTCCCCTCTCTCCTCAGGTTTCAGCAGGTCTGTCTCAGTCTTTCTGCAGAATGTGTCCTTCTCCTCTCACACCTCGAGAAAACAGCAGGGAATCACCTCTTGCTTGATGTCTCTTTGGAAATTATAGTTCAGAACAAAGTTGTAATACTAGCTGAGTCTCTTTGTGAACTATATTACCCACAATCCTCCACTTTTCCTCTCAAAAGTTTCTAACAGTTCATGTCCTAAGTTTTCCCCCTAGTGGATGGATGGTGACTGGACACCAGCTACTCTGTGTTCTGTGACAACAGCCTCCCCTATAGCCATACTTGTGTGAGAGTCTCCTTGGCAACACATACAAAGTCCTTTTCCTACTGAAGCTGCAGCCTGGGCCACAAAACTATTTATAGCAATTTGAGGAGCCTCCTATATTTTATTTGCAGAGCCATGTTTGGGGTCTTTGCACACAGACGGGTGTGTTTTAGACACATGGATATTGCAAAACAACAGTGAGATCGGGCCTATTCACACCAGATGCGGTGGGACTGCATTGGGCAGCTATTCCAGTGCAGTCCTACCGCATGACAAGGCAAAATGCCTTGTCTCCTTATTTGCCCAGTACGCACACCTAAAGGTTTATAGATTTAATTTATTACCATTGTACCATTCTTCAACTTTATGCTGCTGGTAGCCATGCCAGGCATGATTTGCCTATGTGAGTGATCCAGTGCCAGCTTTAGATAACTGAACAGACGGTAGCAGTAGAATTTTGAAGCAGCTGTCATACCAAAACCCTCAAAGAGCATAAAGGAAAAAGATAGGTAAATGATAATTCTAACCAAAATGTTTTTGAAACTGATAATTCCATACTGCCATACCTAGTAATATCAGTTTTTAAAATGTTTAAAGTGACTCTGTTACTTTAACAAAGTTCCTGAAGTAAGCCCTCCCTGTAAATGAATAAAGCATATACTTACCTCTCTTGCTGTCTACACCACTGATCACTACTTCATTGTGGAGAAATCCTCCGTTAAAGCAGAAACCAAAACAAGACAGAAGTCTCATTAGTGAAGATCCCAAGATGTCAAAGATACCTTGTGTTAGTAAACTTTTCAGCTACCAAAAATAAAATTGTTATTTTGTTTGATGGATTGACTTTAAATTGTAATTTACACTTTGAACCTGAACCCAACCAAACCCAACTTTAACCAATGGTTTAAATGAGGCTGGAGAGAAGAGAGACCACGGCTTCAGGGCCCATGCGATCAGAGGGCCAACGTCTGCCCCTTATCACTCCTTTTTCATTGAAAAAGGCATACTTTTATCCAGTTTTAAAAAAAAAATAACAGCCCCAAAGGAGTAAATACAAAAGGATTTTTCTATACATGCTGATATCGGACTTGGGGAATTATAAAAGAAAGACGAGGCCATTATGAACATTGTGCCTGCTCAATGAAATGCTCAAAAAGTATGACTTTACTATAACTTTCAACTTGACTTGAAAATCCCGCAATGGCCCTTGCATGCAGTATTTCCTGACTGGTTTATAGTCACATTTTGTGTGGCCTTAATGCAAACTTGGTGGCCAAGATTCAGGAAATGCTATTAACTAGTAATTGGTACCAACCACATTGAGTAGTTCCATATTCATAGGTGCCAAATGCAATATTGTGTCCAAGTAGGCTTGCTAAGTGTGTGGCCATGAAGGAAGTTCATTCTGTCACTCAGCCATAGACTTGGCTGGTATGTTGCCATCTTTATAAATTAAGTTCTGGTTTCTAGATTAGAATTGCTTTTTTACTGGCTTTCTGGTATATTTTGGCAAATCGAAGCACAAAGTTAATTTCATCATTGTTGCTTTTAAAAGTGTTTTTCCTGAAGCAGAACCCACGTGTGAAAATCAATACAGAACTTCTGTATTCAGCATGTTAGTACAATGTAGCAGTCTGTTCTACTATATCTTATCTCTAGACTGGCAAAATTTTATGACCACCATGAATATCTAGATTTCGTTTACCTTTCCAACAGGTAGTGTCTTAAAATAATAATAAACCCTCAATTTATTGGCACTTTCAGCAGATGATTTAACTAGTTAAGGACCGAGCCTATTTTTCAGAATTGGTGTTTAACCGCTTCAGCCCTGAAAGATTTTACCCCCTTCCTGACCAGACACTTTTTGCGATTCGGCACTGCGTCGATTTAACTGACAATTGCGCGGTGGTGCGTTGCACCCAAACAAAATTGATGTCCTTTTTTTCCCACAAATAGAGCTTTGTTTTGGTGGTATTTTTATTTTTTGCACTATAAACAAAAAAAGAGCGACAATTTTGAAAAAAAGCAATATTTTTTACTTCTTGCTATAATAAATATCCCCCAGAAATATATATAAAAAAAAAAATTCCTCAGTTTAGGCTGATATGCAAAATTTATAGCGTCTACAAAATAGGGGATAGTTTTATGGCATTTTTATTATTATTTTTTTTTTTTTATTAGTAATAACAGCGATCTGCGATTTTTATCCTGCTTGCGACATTATGGCGGACACATCGGACACTTTTGACACTATTTTGGGACCATTGTCATTTATACAGCGATCAGTGGTATAAAAATGCACTGATTACTCTGTAAATGACACTGCAGGGAAGGGGTTAAACACTAGGGGGCGATGAAGGGGTTAGGTGTGTCCTAGGGAGTGATTCTAACTGTGAGGGATGGGCTTCCACTCACATGACAGCAATCACTACTCCCGATGACAGGGAGCAGTGATCTCTGTCCTGTCACAAGGCAGAACGGGGAAATACCTTGTTTACATAGGCACTTCCCTGTTCTGCGGCCCAGTGACACGATCGACAGGAGACCGGTCGCCGGTCCCACAGGCACGGTCACGTTGTACACGCCGCACACGCCCGCTAGCCCCTCCAATCAAAGGGAACGTACAGGTACACCCATTTGCCCACCGCTGCTATTGTGCCGACGTATATCAACGTGCAGCGGTCGGCAAGTGGTTAAAAGTAAAAATTTTTTTTTTTTTGATCGAAAATCACTTATAACCTCCAAACATTATATATATTTTTTTCAGACACCCTAGAGAATAAAATTGCGGTCGTTGTAATACTTTATGTCACACCGTATTTGCGCAGCGGTCTTACAAGCACAATGTTTTTGGAAAAAATACACTATTTTGAATTAAAAAAATAAGATAACAGTAAGGTTAGCCCAATTTTTTTTTTTTATTGTGAAAAATATTGTTACGTCGAATAAATTGATACCCAACATGTCACACTTCAAAATTGCGCCTGCTCAAGGAACAAACTTTGACCCTTAAAAATCTCCATAAGCGACATTTAAAAATGTCTACAGGTTACCAGTTTCGAGTTACAGAGGAAGTCTGGTGCTAGAATGATTCCTCGCGCTCTAACAAACGTGGTGATACCTCACATGTGTGGTTTGAACACCATTTTCATATGCGGGCGTGACTTATGTATGCATTTGCTTCTGCGTGCGAACCCGGCGGGATGGGGCGCTTTACTTTTTTTTTTATTATTCCTTTTATTTATTTTTACATTGTCCTTTAAAAAAAAAAATGGGTTACTTTTATTCCTATTACAAGGAATGTAAACATCCCTTGTAATATAAAAAAAAGCATGACAGGACCTCCTAAATGTGAGATCTGGGGTCAAAAAGACCTCAGATCTCACATTTACACCTAAATGCAATAAAAAAAAAAATTAAAAATTCCCCTTTAAGACCATTGGGCGGAAGTGACGTTTGACGCAGCTTCTGTCATCCAATGATATGGAGTCAAGCGGGGGCCATCTTTCCCTCACTCGGCATCCAGCCTCACAGGAGAAATGATCTGATTGTGTCCGCCACTCCCGATGGCTAAGGTAAGCAGCGGAGACGACTGGAGCGTGGCGGGAATGGGGGGGTGCCCTCTCCCGCCCCCGATAAAAGTGATCTTGCGTCGAATCCACTGCACAGACCACTTTTATCTGAAAGAGGACCGTCCGCTGTTGAAGAGGATACCCAGGTTATGGCAGCTATCTGCTGCCATAACAACGGTATTCCACTTCAAACAGCCATCGTACAATGACCTGTAGTGGTTAATCATTTACTGAGTATGCAGCTTATTTATCTTTTAATTCTTGCCTGAATTCCCATTTAGGCTGGTGCCATGACTGCTGCCCCAGGTTTCCTTTTTCAGAGAGGCGCTTTTCTCTTGCAGCATCCTATAGAGCCATCCTTGCATGCAAGGACTAGAGCGGTGTCGCTACAAACTGGATGTATCAATAGAAACACACATCCTCATAGCCTCATAACCTCAAGATGGCAAGAATTTTTTTTTTACTGGGGAAGGTTTCTTTTATTGTGTCCAGTGTTCTAAGCTACAAAAAAAAACAAAATAAAAAAAAGGGTTCAATGCTACTTGAAATCTTTGTTGTATTGCAGATGTCTGGCAACTGCAGACCTACTAGAAGGGCAGAGTTGGCATTGACACTCCCAGTAACTTCCAGGCTCTTCTAAGTTACAAGTGGTCAGAGACCTAAAATCTTAGACTAACAAGCTTCTAAGTTACAAGTGGTCAGAGACCTAAAATCTTAGACTAACAAGCTGCTCTAACAACACAGGCACAATCAATGGAGGGGTGGAGGGGTTGTTCCTTTGCCTGGGATAAGCCTTCACAGTCCATAGGCTGGTTTCTTCCAGTTCCCGCAAACATACATGTCACAAGGACCCTAGGCCCCAGGTCACCTGGGCACAGCACATGAGTGTATGATTCAGCACTTATTTTTTCCTTTTCCTAGGCCACAGGGAGGACACCTCACTCTTTGCTGAACAGACAAAGCCCATATTGGTGCTTAGCATGTTTCTCCTTTCAGTCCCCCAGGCCATAAACAGAAAAATGTCCAGTTGGGTTTAGGTAAAAGAATCTTTAAAATTTACTTCAGAAGAGAATATATGCCACAATCATTTCATTATCAAACAGAAATGTTTCCAGCGCAGTGGCACAAGGATCATTCAATAAGGCAAACATTTTCCTTTTTATTGCCTAACTCTGGCGCTCAACTAGTCTCACTTGAGAAAACTTCTAGCGTGACTCTCCCAAGTAATACTTTCTCCCATAGGGAGGACATCTTCTCCCAAGAGTGTACTAACAGAGCATTATGTAGTCACTAGCGCATTTAAAATGGGGAACTCTTTACCCATCTATATATAGCCTATCCTTCAATGCCTGTAATGACAAGCCAGTTTTCTGGCAACCCCCCCTAATAAGGCCCTACAGTCGGCTACATCATTACTGTGTTCTGTAATAATGTATAGTCCAAAGAAGACGCCACAGCATAATTGTTGAAACTTCTCCCAACACCAGTTCCCGGAACCACACGTGGACCAGGGCACCACTGGAAGAGGGCTGATAAAGATCAAGAAAGACTCCTGAGTCTCTTTTCCTAGAGATATGTCCACGCTATAGAAAGCCTCTCTTACAACAAGCCATCACAAATTGAAAACATAGCTCACACCAAAATCATTTTAGCAGAAGTAGTCTGTAGCACACAAAATCTACTGCAGGTTGCTGTGCAGGGGCTGAAATGGAAAAAGGATGTCTCAGGAATTGTGTTTTTCTTTCCTTCTGCTACTGGTCCCTCTCTCTCACTGTGTGTAGTCAGATGAGATCAAAGCTGTATGCATCTGACACACTGAAACAAGAGGGGAACAAAGTTTTGCCCATCTGGACAAGCCATTAGGGGAACCAATTGTCTGGGCACACTCCAAGGCTTAAACCTGTTATTCCTGGATCAAAGCCCCTAGGAATTTTGCTTTGTTTTTATGGAAAAACTTATTTCATGGTCTGCTGTGGTTCATTAGTGGCTCTGTAAAATGTGTGATTCAGCAACTACGGTGCTTTCCGACTTCTCCTATATGGTTAGCATAAAGTATTGTGAAATGCAGGCCATGTGTAGATAACCAAACATATGATATTTTAAATTCTTATGTGGTGTTAACATTAATCACAGGATCTTTAAATTCTCATTTAGAAACCGGTCTGTATACATTTTGTGTGTATAGAAAGCTATGGCATATTAAAGGATTGTTTGATAACTAGGGGAACTGTCAATCAAAGTTTAGTTTAATATTGTACAGGAATTCGGCAGAACTGCAGATTACAAACAACTAGTAATGGGACACAGCTGTAATACAATAGTAAAATTACTCATTACCCATTATAAACATACTATGTACTATGAGTCAGGCATGACTGTTTTTCGTGGGAATTTTTTTATGCGTCCTGTTCTTAAGAAAATGTAAAATGCTCTTTTGTAATTAATGCAAAGTTGTCTTATGTCTATGTGTACCGCTACTAAAATTGCCTATGTGTTGGAAAACATCCCACCTTTTGTCCTGTGCAGGGTTCTTATAATAACTATGTTAGGTCACCATCAGAGGTGCTGCTAGACCCAGGCAAAAAAGGTATGTGCCTTTTATCTCTTGCATGGTTCTCCAGGCCAGGCATGCCAAACTTGTTGTAGGCAATGTCTGGTGGATCTCACATCAGACATTGCCTGCAAAGTTCCAGTAAAAATGGTACTTGACAGAGCCATGCCAGTGGAGTGGGATACAGAGTATTTCCTTGTGTCTCTTAACTAAGTAGTCCCTAGCACTAAAGCTGGGCATTCTTTCTTTTACTGACCATCAATGCTAAGAAATGTCTGTTCTCAATGATCAATAATTTAGGGGACAATCTTTCTCCCTCTGACCAACATTGCTGGGGCCTTTCTGCCACGAAAACCAATGCAAGGGTCATTCTTCCTCTCACTGATAGATGCAGTCTTCTTCTGGCACCAACGTATGGGATAATTTTGAATCTAGTTGACCCCCAATGTAAGAAAAGATTCTTTCTTTCACTGACCACCAATGTAAGAAGGTATTCTTCACTTCACCAACACTAATGTAAATGACAGTATTTCTTTGACCACCAATGTAAGGGAGATACTTCCTCTCAGCGATCACCAAGGTAAGGGTGCACATTTCCTCTCATTGACCGCCAATGTAAGGAGGGAATACTTCTTCTCAGTGACCACCAATGTAAGGGGACCATACTTCCTTTCAGTGACCACCAGTGGAAGGGGCAATCGCCCACCACCATCAAGGGGCTTTTTTTCCTTTCACTGGCTATCCATATAAGAGGGAGTTCTTCTCAATGACCATCATTGTAAGTAGCAGTATATTACATACACCTGGCTTCTGCACTCTGTTTGCTGTGCTGTACGTTACATACAACAGTGCCTGTTACCTCTTTGAAGTCACTGGACAATTCTTTAATAAAAAGCTTACTATCTGAATGTGTAATAAGGAATAATTCAGGGGATGCATGGGAATGGCCATTGCTGATACTGAGCTCCAGGACTGTTGGTCTTATTATTGCTTTACTTCATACAGTTTTTCGTCACTGTAGCCTGTAGAAGTGTAGATAGACAATGTTCAGCACCCAAACCAACGCTTCCTAAAGCTGCACGTGCCTAAATAAATAATGTATGTGATCTTGCGCTATTCCTTCATCTATACATGCTATATATGACAATGACCATGATAAATGAACAATAATAGTGATGAATGAAAAAAATATTATGTATAAAGAATCCAATGATTGTAGAAAGGTTCCAATACAATCAATCCTTAGATAGATAGTTCCCAGAGACTCTATACGCTGCCACCGACACCTCAGTGCTCACAGAACTCTCACCTCATAACCACAAAACATGAACCTTGGAACCAAATACAATAGGGGTAAACAGATCCTTCCTCTCGGAGTCCCCTCCGCAACTTCTCAGGCAAAGATCACGTCTCACATATGGGGGTGAAATAGACAAACAAGTCTCCAATAGTGTATTCAAGTACCACAAACCATTTATTAAAAGATAACATCTGCTTACATCAAATTTCTGTAAAAAGCACTCAGATTGATAAAAACATCTGCGTTTTCCACCTCTCACATAATTTCCTTTCTGCTGTGTGTTCTAGGCACACCCTAAACGTCACGTCATGTGACTTCCTCAGGGGACTAAAGTTTACCATAGATGGATAGAATTTCAAATGAAAATTCTTAGGAAAAATCCTACGAAAATGTATATGAAAATTTTCAGAACATTTGACAGTGGTTTACTTTTAACATTTAATTTTGGAATGAATTGACTGTACTGAACAAAAACCACATACACTGTTGGAAAAGTCAAAAAACAAACATGATGATGATGAAATGATTCGACCCACTAATGCTTAGAAAAATTACCAAACTTTCTTAGAACCTGCTATTCCTAAGAATTTTTGTTTGAATTTCTACCCATCTATGGTCAGCTTTATAGGATTAATTCTTCTACACAGAAAATTTTATTGTCTTACTGGGTATAACCTAGTTTATTATACTGTAAGGCAGGCTATAGTTGAGTCAGTTTTGTTTGTTCAACCCACTTAGCTATTGTATTCTGACTGCGGGGAGAAGACACTGATCAGTGTTGTAGGCTATAGCCTGCAGCACAGATTGAGCGTGGAAAATCCATCAGGACGGTTGTACAGAAGTTGATTGGTAGACTTCTGTACAACCTCTCTGCCCATACATAGTTTAAAAACACTGCTAAATTTCGATCCATGTATGGGCAGCTTAACAGTTTATTAATAGGTTTGATACCATTTTTTGATGATGTTAAGTTAAAAAAGTGGGTAACACTGGCTGATAACCAGGGAAAAGCCACCTATTTGTTTCTGTCACCTATAGGCACTGGCCTACTGTGCCTAAGAGCAAATCTGACTCTGGAGACTCATCAAATGATACATGAAAGAAAAGAACATAAAGTCTAAAAAGCAAGTGATCAATGACAGCTTCCATGTGTGTCCTGATGGGTTCTTTTTAAATTCTGTGAGATTTAAAAAACAGCTTCACTAAATCTCCAATGACCCATGGCTTTTCTTTCCTGCAGCTGTCATTCTCTTCCAGTCGAACTCTGAGGGCCTGCGTAATTAATGACTGGCACCTTACTGAAGTTGCCATAGCACAAAATAAGGTAAGGACTGATAACTGCAGATGGTTAAGGTGCATTTAAAATGATCAAAATTCACAGTGTTTTGCCTCGAGTTTACACGCAAAGGTTTGCACATGTGTCTTTTTACAAGCTCCTTACATCTTTTATGGGCCTAGCACAGCGGTGTTGGGGGGGGGGGGGGGGGGGCAGGACCAAACCTCTAAACTCACATCCACATATCTGCAGCTGAATTCACCAAATTTATTGAACGCAGTGCAGGGGATGTTGAGAGGAGTCAGAAGACTCTTTGTAGTTCTACAAACATGAAATATTCACTTGTTTCTATAGTTTGCTGGTCTGTAAGGTTATACAGACATAAATGTACTCCGGGTACTCCGGTTTCCTCCCACACTCCAAAGACATGCTGGTAGGTTAATTGGTTTCTGTCTAGATTGGCCCTAGTATATGAATGTGAGTTAGGGACCTTAGATTGTAATCTCCTTGAGGGTAGGGACTGATGTGAATGAACAATGTATATGTAAAGCGCTGCATAAATTGACGGCGCTATATAAGTACCTTAAATAATAATAATAATGTATAGCAGATAGCATGCTGCCTCCTCTAGCACATTCTAGCTGTAGTTTTTATTGTGCTGGATACAAGAGGCTGAGCTTTTACAACAAGACAGCGACAGCATCATTCAAGTGTGCCAGGGGTTGGATGATGTCTAAATATGGCCCTAAATATAGAATGTTTGCTTTTGACATTTGATGTTGCATCGTAAAGCTAATGAACAGTCTAATTTTCTATTTAGTTCATTTCCTTCCCTGATCTTTAAATGGATTTGAGTTACACTCCATGCTGCAAGGCACTAGATGCAAATATTTTATCATAGAGATTATTGCTTTCCATGGTAAACACAAGTTCTCAGTAATACTTTTTCATTCAAATTATTTCAGAAGCATCTGATAATCAACTACCAAATATACACAATGTAATGTACTTTGGTTTTATTCAGAATTTTAGACCCTGTAAGCCTAGGCAGCAGTAGATGGGGCCATACACATCACTATGAGTCGAGTACATGTAAAGGCATGTGCATTGATGTGTGTTGGCATGCTGCGTTGCTGTAGTTTTTAACATGTACTGAGCTTTAATATGTTTATTTTCATTTTCTTTTTTTTTTAATTCAGTAAGCTGTAATTGTAAAGAAAACTTCAACTGACTGTTTGAAATCATTCATTTAAAGTGGTTGTAAACCTCAGACATAAAATATGAACAAAGCATATCCCTCTATAGTACAAAAACAAACACGAGAGGACGCCTCCATCTACATACCTCCCAACTTTTTGAGATGGGAATAAGGGACACCTATCAGCAAAAGTATACAGGCATAGGACACACCCATTGACACTCTTAAAGGAGAATTGTACAAAAAAACAAGATTGGTTAAACCCACAAGTGCTTTTTTTACCACTACTGTACTATTCCTTCATATTGGCTTTTGGAATGTACAAATGCAGCAATTTAGAAATCAGATGAAAGGTTTAGCACTGGGAGACACTTTTTGATAGATAATAGGTGCATTTTATATACAGCTATATAGATCAGACCAAAATGAGGGACAGAGGGACATTGCTCCAAATCAGGGACAGTCCCTCAAAATCAGGGATAGTTGGGAGCTAAGCATCTAGGTGTAGCAATTTTTAAAAAAAGCATAAACAACAATAAAAATGCAATAACTAGATAAAAGTAGATCAAGGCTTTGTCATAGACCCATATAGACCTTCATAGGATCACATCAAGAGGCTGCAGAGTTTAGCCGACACGTCGCTGGTTGAAGCAGAATTCCTGAAGGAAGTACAGCTGTCAGACTACAGGCTGGAACATAAGCATCAGCAGCTTCTAGAAGTGGCAAGATGGCTTGTGGCTCCAAAACAGCACCTCTCCAGGCTGGGTGATGACAGGAAGTGGAGGGGATGTGGCCTACATGTTTCAGGGCAGACAGGAGGGCCCCTTTATCAAACCATAGGAAGGGTTTTTGGATTTACTGTTGGTAAAGGTGGAAAAAGCAACAGATAAGTCTGTGCAGAGGGAACACAGATTAGAGATGGAGAAAAGAAAAGCAGGAGAGGTGACAGGACAAACTCTGCTGCCAGGGAGACACAAAAGAGTTAAAGTGTTACTAAACCCACAACAGTAAAATCAGTCTGTATATGCTGTAAAGCATTCTTGGTATACTCACTGTGGAACCGAAGGGGTTAACCCTGCACATTGTGTAAAAAGGCAGTCTCTAATCCCTTCTTTTACTGTCCCCAATCCATCTGCTGATAGTACAGAGTCCAAAAGAAGGGGAGAGGGGATTGGGACTTTAAATGAAGCACGTAGGTATAAAGAATTCAGTTTATTATATAAATTAACATACAAACGCATCATGAATGAGTATATATCCAATACAATTCATATAACTGGATAGATATACATAAAAATGTATATCTAGATATACAATATAGATGGGCTGCCACATGATTATAACCAAGTATAAAAACCCACTCTACCATACTTACAAGGTTGACTATATAATAAAAGTGTGGCACTGTAGATCGGGGACCCCCAAAGGGGGGCATCCCCACCAGGAGCTGAGTTGGAGTGAGTGGCCTGCTAATAAGCAAGAAAATCATATCATATCTATATATGTAGGAAGGCCAGTATGGTGGCCTGAATTTATGGGAGGAGCCCGGGGGGTACTTAAGCAGCCCGCTCACCTGTGGTGCTTGTCGGTTTCCTGTGCGCGATATACGTCACTAGGCCGACTATTCGATATACCAGCGCCCGCAAGTTCTTGCCTCGCAAGTTCCCGTATTCGATATTCCGTACTCAAAACCTTCGAAGTCCGCGTTTTTCGTTCGTATTTTGTACCACGCGTCTGGCTTGGCTGTCGCAGGTAAGGTCCCGTCGGACTTTTCGTTTTCATATCATGTCACTAAACCGTGATTTCAAATTTTCGTTTCACTTGCATTTCACAAACTGCAATGTATATCGCTCGTATGTTCGATATGTTACCATTTCGACAGCACCGCGACGCAGACGTCGCTTCATTTCTAGCATGTCGGTATTCAAAAAAAAAAAAAAAATATATATATATGCGTCGGTAGACAGCCATAACGAGTCGCAATTTGCAATTTGTCAAGTCAGTTCGATACCAACCATTTCTCATTTCTGAAACATTTCTAAACTCATTTCTAACATTTCAAATCATTTCTCATTTCAGTCACTTACCGCGCTCCGATTCGAATCCAGTCACACCAAAAGGTGCGCCGATTCGTTCCGGTGTGCCCCAGTTATTACGGCCTCATTTCTATACATGCTCCAGAGTTACGTTATCTTCAGTTATTTGTACCTCTGTCATGGTTATCATTTCATTTCCACGTATTCACGTTCCGACATGAATCCAGTCGCATGGAAATGCACCGATTCGTCTCGGCGTGTCCCAGGATTGGCCTCATTTCTATACATGCTCCAGAGTTACGTTATTGTCAGTCATTTGTACCTCTGTCATGGTTATCATTTCATTTCCACGTATCACGTTCCGACATGAATCCAGTCGCATGGAAATGCACCGATTCGTCTCGGCGTGCCCCAGGATTGGCCTCATTTCTATACATGCTCCAGAGTTACGTTTTATCAGTCATACGTACCTCTGTCATGGTTATCATTTCATTTCCACGTATCACGTTCCGACATGAATTCAGTCGCATGGAAATGCACCGATTCGTCTCGGCGTGCCCCAGGATTGGCCTCATTTCTATACATGCTCCGGCACGGAATGTCTCGCTGGTTCCGATCGCATTTCATACCTATACCAGAGCTCGGTTGGTTGCCAGTCGCATACACGGCACAACCAATTCGAGCCTCGGTCAAAATAATCATTTCTCTCATTTCATTTCATACTGCGCTCCGATTCGAATCCAGATGCATCAAACAGGCACCGATTCGTCCCGGGTGCACCAATGTTTTCAGTTGCCTCATTTCAATACATGCTCCAGAGCCCGGTTCACGGTCGAATAAATCATGACAACCAGGCCGGACCTCTGTCATGGAGTTCATTCATTTCATAATCAAGGCAACATTTCGAATCATTTCATTGTCACAAGATTGCAAGCACCATACAAATCGTTGCTTCAAGTTAGTTAGCAATCCCTTCACGAATTGTCACCTTTTCATTTTCCTCAGGTCAGTCAAAGTTCAGTAGGTCCACCCTGCACCAGGTTGGACGATATCCCCCCAGGTAAAAAAAAAAAAAAAAAAAAAAAAGGAATGGGAGAATAAGTCGGGTAAGTATGACTCAGCGGATCAAAAGAAAAAACTTGAAATTCATGTCACCCCAATAGGTTACAGTCAACCAGGAAATAAAGCTCGAGAGATCCTCACCAGAGCAACCATGTCCCAGGCCGGCAGCGAAGACTTCACGGCCCCTCTGTCACCCTCTCCGGTCTCAGAAAGCGGCAGCATGCAATCCCTCAGGGGATGGACTATCCCCAAACTGACGGCAGAGCTCAGACGCAGAGGTGTGCCCTTTCCCGCCACAGCGAGGAAAGGCGAGCTCTTCAAACTCCTCTTTCCCCCACCAGCAGCAGGACCCAGTACCCAACAGGCATCCCTCCAGTCCATATCATTGGCCATCTCGCAATTACACACGATGGTGTCATCTCTATCCACCTCAGTTGCAGACGTCCAAACCAGGGTTGCACTTCTGGAGGCCCGACCGGCCACGGCTGTCCCCGACCCAACTGCAACTCAAACCTTGACACCTCTTCCTGCAGGTACCTTAGGCTCGAGCGCCATTGTCTACCCCTCCCATCTGGTCCCAACCAGTATCAGGAAGGACATTTTGGACGGCAAGGACGTCAACCTGGCCTCTCTCCTTATTTCAGTGCATGATTTGGCAGAAAATAAGGCCTACTCCTGGGGCGACATATCGGTGGTCCTTAAAGCCAAAGACCCCAGGTTGAACCGCAAGCTATCAGTCCCAGAGTTTACCTTGGCCTTCGGCATGCTCAGAGATGTCCTGTGCTCAGCCACCCCTAGCAGGCGGGAAGAGCTGGACTTGTATCTCCATACTGTGGTAGACTTGGGCCACAAGTATGGAGGTTTTGCCTTTTACGATTATCATTGTTCCTTTTCAGCCAAGGCCGCCGCCAGATTCATACAATTCCAGACTACGACAGATTGGAGTCTCATGGACACAGAGCTCTTCTGCCGCCACTTTGCCGGCTTACGCTCACCTCTGTGTGCGATTTGCCAGTCTTCCACCCACACTGCCACCTGGTGCGCCAATACGGCGATCAGACGGCCCTTCGAGTTCCCCTCTACCTCAGGTACAGTACAGGGTCAGTCGATCCCTGAACCAACGCCTCAGGTGGACAAACTCGGACGCCCAGTCCGAACCGTGGGAGGGGCAGCCATCTGTAACAACTTCAACTATGGGTCCTGCAACTTCAGCCAGTGCCATCTACTTCACATCTGCACCTTATGCCAAAGAGCACACCCTAGGAATTTGTGTGAAGTCAAGCAACACAAGAGGGCATGACTAAGCCGGATCAACCTCTTATGGTTACGACTGTATCTCACTTCACATCCCACCCCTTCCCTGGCCACCTACCTTATCCAAGGCTTCACAGCAGGCTTTCACACCGGCCTCATTTCACTACCCCACAGTACTCACGAATGTGCCAATCTTCGTTCGGCAGCCATTGACGAACAAGCCATAGATCAGCTCTTACAGGCAGAGGTAGATCGAGACTACGTGATAGGCCCTTTCACTTGCCCCCCTTTCAGCACATGGAGAGTCAGCCCTATTGGGCTTGTCAAGGGCAAGTTCTCAAATAAATTGCGTTTGGTATACGACCTGTCTGCGCCTCATTCTTCCCACATACCCAGTCTCAATTCCCTTATCCCCTCCGAAGAGTTTTCCCTGAAATATTCCTCCGTGGACATGGCAATACAAGCGATCATCAAAGCAGGCACAGGTGCCTGGCTCTCCAAAGCCGACATCTCGGATGCTTTCAAGCTCCTGCCCATCCACCCATCCCTTTGGTGCTGGCATGGCATCAAATGGAAGGAAGCATATTATTTTGCTACAAAACTCACCTTCGGTTCGAAGAGTAGCCCGTGGCTCTTCGACACGTTCGCCCAGTCCCTCGTTTGGATACTATTACATAAGGGTCAATGCCATGAAGTCATCCATTATCTGGATGACTTCCTACTGATAGAACCGCCCAGCAAGCCCCCAGGAGATCTCGACAAACTTAGAGTAATTTTTGGAAACCTCAATGTTCCTATCGCCGAGCACAAAGTCGATGGCCCAGCAAACATCATCACTTTTCTCGGGGTCAGCTTGGATACCTGCGCAATGCAAGCCAGTCTCCCCCCCGACAAATTAACACGCATTAGGGCAGTCCTTCACGAGTTTACACACACCAAGGGCTGTACCAAAAAACAGTTGCAGTCTCTCCTCGGTATGCTCAACTTCGCCATGCGAATTATCCCACAAGGCCGCACATTTGTATCACGCCTGCTCAGATTTCTGTCAGAAACTCAAGACCCTGATCAGATTTTGAATTTAGACTCCGCAGCCATAGCGGACCTATCTATGTGGGAGGAATTCTTGTCCGCCTGGAATGGCATATCTCTATTTATACCTATGGTTTCGGTCCATTCACCCCAGGTGGTGACGGACGCTGCAGCCTCCACAGGTTTCGCGGCAATTTTTGGCCATCATTGGTTTTCAGGACCCTGGCCTCAACAGATACTATTGATACCCGGCTTTTCCCAAACATCTGCCCTCTTTGAGCTTTATCCCATAGTGGCAGCCGCACAACTCTGGGGCCACCACTGGACAGGACAAACCGTAGTCTTCACCACCGACAACCAGGCCACGGCAGACATCATCAACAGAGACAGGTCCAAGTCCCTAGCAGTCATGTCCTTCCTGCGCAGGTTGGTACAACTGTCCTTACAGCAGCAGTTCAATATACACTGTGCATTTATTCCCGGCAGATACAACTCAGCAGCTGACGCACTGTCACGTTTCAATTATCCCTCCTTTTTCAAACAGGTTCCCGATGCCGATCCAATGTCGGCCCCTATCCCTGTCTGGTCACAACTGACCCTGGACTAGTTCAACATCTACACGGAGCTACGCAACTCATAAATCATTCCCTCTCTTACAACACACTTAAAGCCTACCAGACAGCTTGGAAGGCCTTCAATAAATTCCTCACGTCCTGCCGTAAAGGACCTACAGATATCAAACAGGTACTGGCCTTCACTGCACACTGCCACACGCAGCTGGCCTTATCCTACAATACCATCCGGCTATACCTAGCCGGCATTCAACATTTCATGGCGCTTGAAGATCCCACGAAATCTTCACTGTTCTCATCTCACGCTATACGAGCCGTTCTAAGGGGAATTCAGAAACAACAACCAGTCATCAGCACTAAGCGCTTGCCCATCACGGGGCCCATCTTTAGGGACATGTCAACTATTCTGGCTACTTCGCCATTCGGTCTGCTCCGCAGCACGGTCTTACAAGCAGCCATATATTTAGCTTACTACGGGTTCTTGCGGCCTGGCGAATTCACCTCTAACAAACCCACAGACCAAGTACTATGCAGACGACACTTGCTTCGATACCAAGACCACTTCATCCTGCACCTCGAGGTCTCTAAAACCCAGCAAACGGGCCCAGGAGTGAACATTCACCTCTACAAAACCAACAACAGCTGGTGTCCAGTCGCCGTACTCAACCGACTCCTGTCACTCCTGCCTGAGCAACCAGACAACAGTCCCCTTCTACCATTCCCAGTTAAACCCTTAAACGCCTCTCAGTTTGTGGAACACATAAGGATACTTCTCCGCAATCTTCACCTTAACCCTAGTCAGTATTCCGGACACTCTTTCCGCATCGGAGCCGCCTCCGCGGCGTCCCGCCACGGGGTTCCAGACCACATCATCAAAAGACTAGGCAGGTGGAAGTCAGCCTGCTTCGCCCGGTATATCCCCAATCCACAAACAGAGGTGGCACAGGCATTCTCCAAATTGGCTCAATAAATAACTGAAAACCAATAAAATTATAACCCTACCTGAATGTTTTCGCCCCCTTATTTTGGCATACCGGCCATTAGACCAAGGCACACTTTCAGGTCCATTTCATATGGTAAGTCCACACTTTCAGGTCTATCTCCGATTGGTAAGTCTTATCTTTACTATAAATGTTATCCATGTACATATCGGACATAGGGCTCCAACCATAAATATATATATATATATATATATATATATATATATATATATATATATATATATATATATATATATATACACATATACATATATATATATATATATATATATATATGCGTTGTAGTTGGTGAATGCCGCACCCGGTTGGTATTTAGTGCAAAGCAATCTGGTCTTCCCACCGACCATACATATAAGAAAAAAGTCCGGAGGATTGCTGCACTTAAAGTTTTATTTGTTCAATAAATTCAATTTAAAAATTGTATTTATTGAACAAATAAAACTTTGAGTGCAGAAATCCTCCAGACTTATATATATATATATATATATATATATATATATATACACACACACAAACACACATACAGTGGGGACAGAAAGTATTCAGACCCCCTTAAATTTTTCACTCTGTTATATTGTAGCCATTTGCTAAAATAATTTAAAGCGGAGCTCCGCCGAAATTTTTTTTTTTAAAAGTCAGCAGCTACAAATACTGCAGCTGCTGACTTTTAAAACATGGACACTTACCTGTCCAGGGCGCCCGCAATGTTGGCACCCGAGGCCGAACCGTCTCTCGGTCCTCGGGTGCTGCCGCCTCCATCTTTGGGAAGGGAATCAGGAAGTGAAGCCGTGCGGCTTCACTTCCCGGTTCCCTACTGCGCATGCCGAGTCGCGCAGCGCAATACGGCTGGTCCCTGCTGTCTCTGGGACCCGTGTGTTTCCCAGCAGACAGCGGGGGGGAACAGGATGTGGCGTAAATAACCGCAGATTCTGCGGCTATCTACGCCGGAAGTGGGTACAGATACCTGTAATATACAGGTATCTGCACCCCCCTCCCCCCTGAAAGGTGCCAACTGTGACACCGGAGGGGGGGAGGAATCCGATGAGTGGAAGTTCCACTTTTGGGTGGAACTCCACTTTAAGTTCATTTTTTCCTCATTAATGTACGCACAGCACCCCATATTGACAGAAAAACACAGAATTGTTGACATTTTTGCAGATTTATTAAAAAAGTGTTGTGTTTATAATTTTGCTCAGTATATATATATTTTTAGCAGTTTATATTTACTAAAATAATTGCATTTCCATGTTCTGTGTACTGCGGGAGACCAGATATAGCAGATGTCATTAAATGGCGGACCGCGGTCCATACACGGTCTGAATGACAGTCCTTTCCGGACCACGGCTCCACCATTTAGCAGCCTGGGTGGTATACGCCTTCCTCCGTTGCCAGCACAGCACTCTTTTTCCAGCAGATAGAAGGCAGAAGGCACTTCATGTTCGGGCAAAGGGCAGAAGCTGCCCAACTTATCATGTTAACAGGCACACAATTGGCTGCCAGGACCGCCTTGCATCCTAGCACCAAATCACTGACTTGTTAACTTGTTAAAGTTGGGCAGCTCCCGCCCTCTGCCTGACATGCCATGCTTTCTGTCTTCTATCTGCTAGAAAGGATGAGTGCTGTGCAAGGTAAGATTGGAAAGGAGAGGACAGTTGTGATTGACAGGGGACATGTGATGTAAGGGAAGGGAAATTCACTTCACTAGGGGGCTAGGGTGCAAGTAAGGGGAGGTCGGGCTGTAAAGCGCACTGGGGTACAAGCAAAGGGGGCTGTAAAGAGGACTGGGGTGCAAAGAAGGGGGGCTGTGAAGGGAACTGAGGTGCAAGTAAGGGGGGCTGTGAAGGTCACTGGGGTGCAAGTAAGGGGGCTGTAAAAGGGGCTGGGGTGCAACAAAGAGGGGTTGTGAAGGGGTCAGGGGTGCAAGTAAGGGGTAGGGGCTGTGAAGGGGACCTGGATATAAGCAAGGGGGTGCTGTAAAGGGGACTGGGGTGCAAGGAAGTACAACTGAGGCGGACTGTGATTCAAGTAAGGGGGGTTGTGAAGGGGACTGGGGTGCAAGGAAGGGGGTTGTGATGTAAATGATTGACAGAGGACACCGATGTGAAGGGAAAGGGGACTGTGATATGAGGTGGGGGCTGAGGACACTGATGTAAAAGGGGGTGGTCTGTGATATAAGGAGGGGGGCTGTGGTATGAAGGGGGGACAGAGGACATTGAAGTAAAGGATGGGCTGTGATGCAAAGGGTGACTGTATTGCAAAGGGGGTGCTGTGATGTAAAAAGGGTGCTGTAATGTAAAGGGGTGCTGTGATGTAAAGAGTATGTCGTAATGTAGAGGGGGGCTGTATTTTAAAAGGGGGGTGCTGTGATGTTAAGGGGGGCATTGTATTGTAAAGGCGGTGCTGTGATGTAAAGAGGGAGTTCTGCAATGTAAAAGGGGGTGCTGTGGTGCAAAGGGGGGACTTTGATGTGAAGAGGGCTGTGATGTAAAGGGGAGGACTGATGACACTGATGTAATAGGGGAAACTGTAATGTAAGGTGTTGGGGTGATATGAACAATCCGAGTCATAGCACAAACATGAGACTCAGGCCTCTGCTGGATGAAAATTTTAATGACTGGACCCCTGACATATAGTGAATGGAGAGTCCTGGGTTTAATAACACTTTAAGCTTACAAGGATAGTGTCTTATCTTATCTCCCTGATATTCTCGGTTCCATACACACTGGGCTTAAAAAAAAAAAAAAAAAAAACTCCATATAGATAGTTTTTGCACTCAGTTTAGCTGCCAGAGTTTTTTTAGCCAGAAAGCCGCAATCAAGAATGCAAACCAGAAGGGTTTTTTTCTGCCTCTAAATGCTGAGCTTAAAATATGCCCAAACGTTCTAATGTGCATGGACACCTAGGATAACAGTGAGCTGCTTCTACAGGCAAAACACAAAACTCCTGTAGAAGCAAGGATTTTTAAACCAGTGCGCATGGATACTTTTTCATCATGAACTTTAGCACTGTAAAGCTTCTATAAGCCTTCCTCTCTAACTGAACCAAGACATACAATCAATGCTGGAAAGGTACATATTTTAATTGAAGAAAGTGACATATAGGGGTTTATTTACTAAAGGCAAATCCACTTGGAAGTGCAGTCGCTGTAGATCCGAGGGGGACATTCAAGGAAAATAAAAAAACAGCATTTTTGCTTGTACATGATTGGATAATAAAATCGGGAGAGCTTCCCCTGATTTCAGATCTTCCCCTCAGATTTACAGCAACTGCACTTTCAAGTGCACTTGTAGTGCATTGTGGATTGTGGATTTGCCTTTAGTAAAACAACCCCATAGTTTTTAAAACCAAGGAGAGGGGGAGAGTTTGCAGTAAGGAAATGACTGCTCTGGGCTTCAACAAAATGGCATCCTCCAGCCAGAAGAAACAGAAGCAATGCTGGAGGCAATTTACAGCACACACTAGTTATAAATGTTAATGTGGAATGTATTTTCATGTTTTTAAACAACATTAATTGTCATATAACTATTATGGCTAAACTCTGCTTTTTACAAAGTATACATTGATCAATACATATCAGAACATCCGGTGTGAATGTATCTTTAATGCCAGTAATCAAACTGATGATGGTTATATATAGCAGCTATCACTATATATTTCTATCGCATGCAAGTGCATAGATCTAAATGGGCCTGAAAACGTCACTTTACTCCTAATCTGCACATTTTTTTGGGGTCATTGACTCAGAAAACATTGAATCTGCTTTCTCAGCATGACAACCAGGAAGCTGTTGTTAACAGAAAGTTGGTCAGCAAAGGCATCCTCTATATTTCTGTCTGCATGGGCTTTCGTTACATTTTTAAAATGTACTGGAAAAAAAAGCCAGCTGGATCCTGATTGGTTACTGGGGAACACCTCCACTTTTCTATTTTCTGTTTATCCTCCTAAATTGATAAAACCAAAGAAGCAAGGAACATAGGGAAACTGTCCAAATTTCGAGGGAGGATTTCCATACGCCCATAGTAGCATAAACACTGGGTTCCTTCCTCAGGGTGCTGAGCGGACAGTGTTCTATCCAAGGTTACAAGGAGGTCAGCCAATGCATAGAATAGCTGCCGCCTGTAACAATATACACTTGCATTTTTCACATTGTCTTTACAGGTGTTTTTAATGAAATCTGAACTTTTTTTAAATTCCATTTTAAATCTTTATTTATAAAGTGAAGACAGTTTGAAAAGTAGTTATCTATGTATATCACACTTAATGAAACCTATAAATAGGTATTTTTTGCTGTTTTTTTAATTAAAGAGTAGGGAAGATATTTTTGTCAAACTAGACATAATAGAAAAAAACTTAACCACTATGTCCACAAAAAAAAGCTTAAATCATGGTCAATTTTATTTTTAAAAATCATACAATATTTCCCTCAAAAGCCTTCCATATTCCAATAAAACATTTAAAATCATTGTATATTCCATAATTGTAAATTAAACAATAATACGTTTACACAGCTGGCCCTGATAGGACAGACCCATGTACTATCCCCACATCCCCCTCCAATACAGGATATATAGCTAGTGCATAAATAACATAAAATTGCAACAACAGGTTAATAATCATAATAATATCTCATAGGCTAGTTTGTGTAATTGTATAATCATGTATAATCAGTATATAAAAATTCTGACATACCCATCTAAGGAATAGTCACACATTTGTTAGTATATAAATATAGGGATAGCACAGTGGCAATGGCATAATGGTCCACACATCTGTCTTGCCGGACTGGGGTCCTTGGTTTGAATCTAAATCTGGCCATAGACGGTTCAAATCCCTGCTGAGCAAGCTGAGATTTGAAACCTTGCACAGTATGAGCAGGCTGAATGTACCCAAGTTGATCGATCAATCAAATTGGGTGCAACTAGCCTGTCGGATTTTTCATTCGATTATTGCCAGTGGCTACAGCAATAATCACTGTGTGTTCTCCCAGCTGGGACCGCAACCCCCTGCCCCCACCAGCAGAACACAATAGCTCTGCAGGAGGAATTCCCCCATCAACACAGTCAGTGTGTCACTCATGGTTGCCGGAAAGAAAATCGCTCCATCTATTGCCGGCTTAAGCCAAGATACTAATTGCATGATGTTTGCATTACCACCCTGTGTTTGCATAGGTTTCCTCCAGGTACTCCGGTTTCTTCCCATTTGCTGAACAATGGGATATTGGTTTCTGTCTAAATGGTCCTTAGTAAACATGTAAAAATTTGTTATGCACAATGCACATGTGTTAGCCCAGGGAGCTGGCCAAGAATGGCTATATATAGTATATACCTATATATATATGTGTGTGTGTGTATACAGTATCTTGCAAAAGTGAGTACACCCCTCACATTTTTGTAAATATTTTATTATATCTTTTCATGTGACAACGCTGAAGAGATGACACTTTGCTACAATGTAAAGTAGTGAGTGTACAGCTTGTATAACAGTGTAAATTTGCTGTCCCCTCAAAATAACTCAACACACAGCCATTAATTTTCTAAATTGCTGGCAACCAAAGTGGGCCCAAAGTGTCAATATTTTGTGTGGCCACCATTGTTTTCCAGCACTGTCTTAACCCTCTTGGGCATGGAGTTCAAAGGGGGCTTCACAGGTTGCCACCGGAGTCCTTTTCCACTCATCCATGACGACATCAAGGATCTGGTGCATGTTAGAGACCTAGCGCTCCTCCACCTTCCGTTTGAGGATGCCCCACAGATGCTCAATAGGGTTTAGGTCTGGAGACATGTTTGGCCAGTCTATCACCTTTACCCTCAGGTTCTTTAGCAAGGCAGTGGTCCTCATGGAGGTGTGTTTGGGGTCTTTATCGTGTTGGAATACTGCTCTACGGCCCAGTCTCCGAAGGGAGGGGGATCATGCTTTGCTTCAGTATGTCACAGTACATGTTGGCATTCATGGTTCCCTCAATGAACTGTAGCTCCCCAGTGCCGGTAGCACTCATTCAGCCCCAGACCCTGACACTCCCCCCACCATGCTTGACTGTAGGCAAGACACACTTGTCTTTGTACTCCTCACCTGGTTGCCGCCACAAACGCTTGACACCATCTGAACCAAATAAGTTTACCTTGGTCTCATCAGTAGGGATGAGCCGAACACCCTCCTGTTCGGTTCGCAGCAGAACACGTGAACAGGTAACAAATTTGGCAGAACACATGAACACTGTTAAAGTCTATGGGACACGAACATGAATAATCAAAAGTGCTAATTTTAAAGGCTTATATGCAAGTTATTGCCATTAAAAGTGTTTGGGGACCCGGTTCCTGCCCCAGGGGACATGTATTAATGCAATTTTTTTTTTTTAAATGGCTGTTTTTTTCGGGAGCAGTGATTTCTTTAATGCTTAAAGTGAAACAATAAAAATGAAAAATTCCTTTAAATATTGTGCCTGGGGGGTTGTGCTCATCAAGTTTGGCCTGTACAGTATGGAGGGTGTACAGTATGTGTATATATAGGGGGTTGATGGTATTAGTATATACAGGAAGGAAGGTGGGTGTATATAGCTGTATTCAGGGCAGATGATGTATATCTGCAGTCAGTGATGATATACAGGAAGGAAGGTGGGTATATACAGCTATCTGTATATAGAGACCTTCCTCCATAATCGCCGACTGCAGATATACATCATCTGTCCTGTATACAGCTATATATACAGGACAGATGATGTATATCTGCAGTCAGTCTTGATGGAGGAATACATTAAGGAAGATGGATGTACAGTATCTCACAAAAGTGAGTACACCCCTCACATTTTTGTAAATATTTTCTTATATCTTTTCATGTGACAACACTGAAGAAATGACACTTTGCTACAATGTGAAGTAGTGAGTGTAAAGCTTGTATAACAGTGTAAATTTGCTGTTCCCTCAAAATAACTCAACACACAGTCATTAATGTCTAAACCACTGGCAACAAAAGTGAGTACACCCCTAAGTGAACATGTCCACATTGGGCCCAAAGTGTCAATATTTTGTGTGGCCACCATTATTTTCCAGCACTGCCTTAACCCTCTTGGGCATGGAGTTCACCAGAGCTTCAAAGATTGCCACTGGAGTCCCCTTTCACTCCTCTATGACAAAATCACGAAGCTGGTGGATGTTAGAGACCTTGTGCTCCTCCACCTTCCATTTGAGGATGTCCCACAGATGCTCAATAGGGTTTAGGTCTGGAGACATGCTTGGCCAGTCCATCACCTTTACCCTCAGCTTCTTTAGCAAGGCAGTGGCACACAGCCATTAATGTCTAAACCGCTGGCAACAACAAGTGAGTACACCCCTAAGTGAAATTGTCCAAATTGGGCCCAATTAGCCACTTTCCCTCCCTGGGGTCATGTGACTCGTTAGTGTTACAAGGTCTCAGGTGTGAATGGGGAGCAGGTGTGTTAAATTTTATGTTATCGTTCTCACTTTCTCATACTGGTCACTGGAAGTTCAACATGGCACCTCATGGCAAAAAAAAAAAAAAAAATAGTTGCTCTACATAAAGTTGGCCTAGGCAACAAGAAGATTGCCAAGACCCTGAAACTTAGCTGCAGCATGGTGGCCAAGACCATACAGCAGTTTAACAGGACAGGTTCCACCCAGAACAGGCCTTGCCATGGTCGAACAAAGAAGTTGAGTGCACGTGCTTATCGTCATATCCAGAGGTTGTCTTTGGGAAATAGTTGTACGAGTGCTGCCAGCATTGCTGCAGAGGTTGAAGGGGTGGGGGGTCAGCCTGTCAGTGCTCAGACCATACGCCGCACACTGCATCAAATTGGTCTGCATGGCTGTCGTCCTAGAAGGAAGTCTCTTCTAAAGGTGATGCACAAGAAAGCCCACAAACAGTTTGCTGAAGACAAGCAGACTAAGGACATGGATTACTGGAACCATGTCCTATGGTCTGATGAGACCAAGATAAACGTATTTGGTTCAGATGGTGTGAAGGGTGTGTGGCAGCAACCAGATTAGGAGTACAAAGACAAGTGTGTCTTGCCTACAGTCAAGCATACTGGTGGGAGTGTCATGATCTGGGGCTGTATGAATGCTGCCGGCACTGGGGAGCTACAGTTCACTGAGGGAACCATGAATGCCAACATGCACTGTGACATACTGAAGCAGAGCATGATCTCCTTACTTCGGAGACTGGGCCGCAGGGCTATATTCCAACATTATAACAGCCCCAAATACACCTCCAAGGCGACCACTGCCTTGCTAAAGAAGCTGAGGGTAAAGGTGATGGACTGGCCAAGCATGTCTCCAGACCTAAACCCTATTGAGCATCTGTGGGACATCCTCAAATGGAAGGTGGAGGAGCACAAGGTCTCTAACATCCACCAGCTTCGTGATTTCATCATAGAGGAGTAGAAGAGGACTCCAGTGGCAATCTTTGAAGCTCTGGTGAACTCCATGCCTAAGAGGGTTAAGGCAATGCTGGAAAATAATGGTGGCCACACAAAATATTGACACTTTGGGCCCAATGTGGACATTTTCACTTAGGGGTGTGCTCACTTTTGTTGCCAGTGGTTTAGACATTAATGACTGTGTTTAGTTATTTTGAGGGGACAGCAAATTTACACTGTTATACAAGTTGTACACTCACTACTTTACATTGTAGCAAAGTGTCATTTCTTCAGTGTTGCCACATGAAAAGATATAATAAAATATTTACAAAAACGTGAGGGGTGTACTCACTTTTGTGAGATACTGTATATAGCTGTATACAGGACAGGACAGATGATATGATTTTTCCTATATCTGGCACCCCCTTCACTGATCATACCTGTATGCACTCAGCTGCCCCCCTCATCTGTATATATGTCAGGCCGCCCACACACACACACACACACACACACACACACACACACATCTGTAAGCACACACACACACACACACACACAGCTCTGCCCCCCTGTACACAAACAGCCTCCTCCCATCACTTGTATTCACAGTCCCCACTTGTAAGATGCAGTGGCGGCTGGTGCTCAACATTTTTGGGGGGGCACAAACAAACTGAAAAATTCTGAAAAATACGTAAAAAAAACCCCATCAATTGCAGCCTCACTGTGCAAATTCAGCCACTTTGCCCATCAAATGCAGCCACTGTGCCATCAATTAAGGCTACTGTGCCCATCAAATGCAGCCACTGTGCCATCAATTAAGGCTACTGTGCCCATCAAATGCAGCCACTGTGCCCATCAAATGCAGCCACTGTGCCATCAATTGCAGCCACTGTGCCATCAATTGCAGCCACTGTGCCATCAATTGCAGCCACTGTGCCATCAATTAAGGCTACTGTGCCCATCAAATGCAGCCACTGTGCCATCAATTGCAGCCACTGTGCCATCAATTGCAGCCACTGTGCCATCAATTGCAGCCACTGTGCCCATCAAATGCAGCCACTGTGCCCATCAAATGCAGCCACTGTGCCCATCAAATGCAGCCACTGTGCCCATCAAATACGACCACTGTGCCCATCAAATACGGCCACTGTGCCCATCAAATGCACCCACTGTGCCCATCAAATGCAGCCACTGTGCCCATCAAATGCAGCCACTGTGCCAATCATATGCAGCCACTGTGCCCATCAAATGCAGCCCCTGTGCCCATCATATGCAGCCACTGTGCCCACCAAATAAAGCCACTGTTCCCTTCATGTGCAGCCACTGTACCCACCAAATAAAGCCACTGTGCCCATCATGTGCAGCCACTGTGCCCACTAAATACAGCCACTGTGCCCATCATGTGTGCAGCCAGGCACGTCCCCGGCTATCAATTTAACCAACCCCCCCCCCGTGGCCTGTCTGGCGGCACTTATCACTTGTGTGGTGGAGCTCTGCTCCTCTCCTGGAGTGACGGGGCTTTCCCCCTCTTCTTCTGTAGTGGCAGGAAGTGGTGACTCCTGTTTCCGCTTGGCTTCAGTCCTCAGGCTTCCTCTGCCGTGTCTCCTCTCCCGCCAAAGCGTTAGCATCCAATAGGATTGCCTAATGCTTTGGCCAATCGGGGGAGACAGGTCTCACTGACCTGCCTCCTGATTGGCAGGGTGGAACGTTATTGTGAAAATAGCGAAAATTAATTCGCTAGGTCATACAACAGGGTGGGATCAGGACACAGTGCTCTACGCCCGGGGCCGACCCTATTTTGAAGCATATCAGAGCCTCTGGCTCTAATCACGTGCTTCAAAATACACCCACTCACCCCCCACCTATCCCCGCCATAGTATTTCATGTGTCCGGCGTCCTGAAAGGGGCCGGGCACATGAATAGGGAGGGCGGTGGAGGTGTCAAGGGGGCGGTGCCCACAATGCATGAGCCGCCACTAGTAAGATGGTCATCCTTCTCCCAAGGTCTGTTTCCACATGTCCCTGTGAAAATACAACAGGCAGCAAACACGAGGGGCACAAATACAGGAAGCAGCCAGAGGTGGCAGTAAAGAGCTCTGTAAACTCAGTGACACTGATCTGCAGCAGCTGTGGCGCCGACTCGCACAAACCCAGAGAGCCAGCACAGCTACAGATGCGGCCACTGCAGACCCTTGCCGATTCCAGGGGGGGGTCACTCGCCCCCCCTTGCCTCTACCTTGCTACCTACCTGCCCATGTGTATATATACACTTACCTACTAACTTGAAAATTAAAAAAGAGGAGTGTAAAAGAGAGTAAACTTTAATGTAAGTAGTGTAATAGAGAAGAAGCACATGAGCACCAAGAAAAGTGGGTAAGAAAAACTGTCAAGTGATGGAAAAATGTAGAGTCTTAGGGGATATGGCTTGGGAAAAGCAATGCGCAGGATTGACCCTATGCCTTATGTGGTGTGACCATCATTTTGTCAGGGGCCATGGTCCCTACTGCATATCTCACATCATCACAGGTTTTTCCACTTCATTACTGAGTAAACCCAAAGGACTTCATCTACCACAGAGGAACAGAGATGTGGTTTATTTCCATTATTTTACAAAGGTTGCGTTGGCTTAATGGTGGGAACCTAATGTGGGAAAATATGCTTAGTGCAAACAGTTCTTCAAAAACACTGATATGTTTCCTTAATTGAGTAAATGATCCCTCCAAATAGTTTTGCTGCCATATACCGTTATCTTGCTGCCCTGAGAGTGTCTCACTTTTTTGCTGTTTAAATGTTCGTTGCTGAGCAGCACGAGAAAATGCACCATAAAAATAGCTGAAGTAATAGAGTAATTAGTGTTTCTGCAAACAGCCAGGTAATCCCTTGTTTTCCATCTTATTGGAAATGTACTCACACATCTCAGAATGCTAATACTGTCCTTCCATTACCCAGAATTCTGAGCGTCCTGTGGTTGCTATTGCTTGGTCTTACCATTATGGTTTTAAGTCTGTAAACAAAAATAATTTATGAAGACGCAAGTCGTGGTTGAGTTAGGTGACTTTATTGCAAGAATTTCAATTTAGTGCTTTGTTTGTTTTTAACATAAATTGACTAAACTTCACCATGAAAAGCTTCATGTACAACCACCTTATTCATAGCTGTAGCAATAAGATTAGCGGTTGATCAAAATGGACAACATTCTGCCAAAAATGAGTGGCATACAGACAGTCAAAATCTTGTCAGCCAGGCCTGCTCATGCATGCCACCCTCTCCATTCAGTCCTATGGAGAGTTTGTACTCTATGCTCAGGGAAAGTTACTATAATGCCGCGTACACACGGTCGGACTTTTCGTCTACAAAAGTCCGACAGCCTGTCCGACAGACTTCCGGCGGACTTTCGGCGGACTTGCAGCAGACTTTCTAACGAACGGACTTGCCTACACACGACCACACAAAAGTCCGACGGATTCGTACGTGATGACGTACACCGGACTAAAATAAGGAAGTTCATAGCCAGTAGCCAATAGCTGCCCTAGCATGGGTTTTTGTCCGTCGGACTAGCACACAGACGAGCGGATTTCGGGTCCGTCGTAGTTACGACGTAAAGATTTGAAGCATGTTTCAAATCTAAAGTCCGTCGGATTTGAGGCTGAAAAAGTCTGCTGAAAGTCCGGAGAAGCCCACACACGAACGGATTACCAGCCAGCTTTAGTCCGTCGGCGTCCGTTGGACTTTTGTAGACGGAAAGTCCGACCGTGTGTACGCGGCATAAGACTGCAGTTACCATTTAAAGTTGGACTCTAGGCAGATATAAATGACACAAATTAATGCAGCTCTGTAATCCTTAATACATCATTTAACTGGAATAATTTATTACTATTATGATGATGATGATGATGATGATGATTATAAGCTATTAAAACAAAATTTTGGGTTAAAGGAGAAGATTGGGGTAGATAAAAAAAAAACAAAAAAAACACCACGCTCACTTCCATGCTGCACCATCAGGGTTTTGCTGTAGCTGTCTCCTGCTGGCTCTAAGCCTGAGAACTGAGCAGTCAGATGACCACTGATTGCTCAGTTCTTGCTCTTCTTGGAGTGGAGAGCAGTGACTGTCAGTCATCGCTCTCTCCTCTGTCCCTCCAGTGCTCTCCAGAGCACCGGTCTAGAGAAGGAGCAAGTGCAGTTGGATTCGGCTCTCAGCTGTGTGGTAATATCTGGAGTCAGTTGTCTTTGAGGCAGCTGGGTGGATCATGACAATATGGATCCTTCTAGAGCAGTGGTCTCCAAACTGTGGCCCTTTGCTTGCCTTTATCTGGCCCTTGGGGCACTGTTCCTCTCACTGACTCAAGATATTATTCCTCCCACTGACACCAACTATGGGGCACCCTGTGCAACTCTCCCTTCAGGGAATCCTCACTAGTCCTTGGTAACCTCTATTGGACTCTCACGAAAACAAGTAATGATCTGTATCTGATAAGTGTTTCTTCCACTGTGCTACTTCAGACTTGAATCCAGTGTGATCCACATTAGCTGCCAGTAGTTTCAAAAATACAAGGAAAAAACAGAAAGTGCCTCCAATAGTGCAGTATCCGAGGGATTGAAAATTTACCTCTCCACCCCAGCTAATATACAACTTACAATTATTAAAAAGTCTTAAAAGCATTGATAATACATCAGAAAGGTCTCACTTTGTTGCGACAAAGTTCCACCACCAGGCTCCACCTCTACTAGTTTCACCACCTCACATGTGGCTTCTGGAGGAATGACTTCATCTGGAGGTTTGACCACTAACAGGGTCTTGTAAGGAGGTGAGCGAGCATTGCATGTGGTGGCAGGATCATTATGCATATGGAGGTTGTTTGAAGCAAAGAAACACTTCATATCTCTCCGCACTTTTATTGCACACTAGTTTGGATTTATTTTTACTTTTGTGTGTTTGTATACCTATGCAGCGCTGTCTCATTTACACTTTATTTACTGTGGTTTTTTTTTTGTGGGAGTACATAAGTGACAGCAGCAGCAATTTCAGGTTTAAATAATTCTTTGCATAATAGCACGCAACTATCCTACTTTCAATTAACTATGGGGCACCACTCTTCCTACTGACACCAATGATGGGGCACTATTCTTCTTACTGACACCAATGATGGGGCACAATTCCTTTCACTGACACCAATGATGGAGCACTAGTCTTCCTACTGACACCAATGATGGGCATTATTTTTCCTACTGACACCGATGATGGGGTGCTAATCTTTCTATGAACACCAGTGATGAGGTTCTATTCATTTCACTGACACCAATGATGGGGCACTATTTTTTCTACTGACACCAATGATGGGGCACTATTCTTCCTACTGACACCAATGATGGGGTACTATTCCTTTCACTGACAAAATCCATGGTGCACTATTCCTCCCACTACCAATGATTGGGTACTTTTGCTCCCACTGACACTGACAATAATGGGAGCACTATTCCTCCTACAGATATCCTACAGATATACTGAAGAACAGTAAACTGCCCCTTTGTTTAGAAAGTTAGGAGACCCCTGTTCTAGAGCCTGGAGCATCTCTGTGACATCAGCCAAAAGGGGGATTTAGCCCAATGCCGGCTGATTCTGGGTCACAGGAGAGCAAAAGAAAAGTGCATTCCTGTGACCTACAAGAGAAGTATGGCCAAAAAAGATTTGGCCATACTTCTACTTTAAATTTGAAATCCAGGTACCGGCAGATGCCGCAGGGTGCCTGTTTTAATGAGCATGTGTTACTTTACATACATTTCAGGATTTAGCTGGTCCACCCAAGCACCTGTATAATGTATGCGAGAAAGCAAAAATATTCTTGTGAAAAATACACTACATATGATGAGTAGTCTTTTCTAATTATTTATTTATTTGTTGACCTTGGTGGACTCATTTTTCAGCCTATGTAACAATACAATGTACTTTGTGGTTGCTAAATGCTTTGTTTATTCTTCTGTGTCCTGTATCTAGTAAATATGTTCAAGTTCATTTGTATATGGTAGTGCACAATGGTTTTCTTGGCCTTCCTATAAATCTTGCTGTTTGCCTCTTGATGCACAGCGGAAGAGCCATCCTCCATCCCATTCAGCACTACTGTAACGAGCATAAGAAAATAAACCAACTCACTGACAGCTTAACCATGCCCTTATTATTATTATTACTATACAGGATTTATATAGCGCCAACAGTTTGCGCAGTGCTTTACAATGTTAGGGCAGACAGTACAATAACACTACAGGAGGAATCAGAGGGCCCTGCTCGTAAGAGCTTACAATCTAGAAAATAAGGCCTGAGATGTTTGACATACAGTAGGTATTTTTTTTTTTCTGTTAGCATGTCTTCTGCTGTACTGCAGACCTCTCTTCCATCACTGCAGACCTCTTTTCCACAGCTTTTCCAGGAGAGGAGACAGGCACATGACTAAGTGCCCACGTGTAGATGTGTGATCTCTGGTTGAGCAGACCCCCATCCACTCTGTAGCTGTATTTCCTGATGGGCAGTGACCTATCTCTGAGTTTCATTTGTGAGTTATTACGTTCCCAATAAATCATTCTGCTGGAATGGCTTAGAAATTCTATCCAAATGTTTGGAGGAGGAATCGAGAGGGGGAAGCCTCCCACACTACAAGATGTTTTCTTTAATTGCTGCAGTAAAGATGATGCCTAATTGCAGGAGACTTCATTCTATATCCTCTCACATTGGATCAGACAAGAGAACATTACCAAACCACAACATGTCTGAGAATTCTCTTTTATTAAGAATCAAATGTATACAATTTAGATTTGCAGGATGCATCCCTATTACTGTATTTATTGTATGTCTGTTTTGTTTTTAAATAAGAAATTACTTATTTTGAGATCATGTAGCATGGGGAAACAACTGCAGAATCTAATGAGACTTTTTTTTAAAATTAGCGATAGTTTGGGAACATTATGAGCAATAACTGCGTTAGGATTAGGTAAAGAATGTGGTCATCATTTATCAAACAGTCTCTGAGAATTATTATCTCAGTCTGTCCTTCCTGTGTACTGTAATGCCGCGTACACGCGGTCGGACTTTTCGTCTACAAAAGTCCGACGGACGCCGACGGACCAAAGCTGGCTGACAATCCGATCGTGTGTGGGCTTCCCTGGACTTTCAGCTGACTTTTCAAGCCGCACATCTGACGGACTTTAGATTTGAAACATGCTTCAAATCTTTACGTCATAACTTCGCCAGACCCAGAAATGCTCGTCTGTATGCTAGTCCGACGGACAAAAACCCACACTAGGGCAGCTATTGGCTACTGGCTATCAACTTCCTTATTTTAGTCCGGTGTACGTCATCACGTACAAATCCGTCAGACTTTTGTGTGATCGTACGTAGGCAAGTCCGTTCGCTAGAAAGTCAGCCGAAAGTCCGTCGAAAGTCTGTCGGACGGGCTGTCGGACTTTTGTAGCTGAAAAGTCTGACCGTGTGTACGCGGCATAAGGCCTGTGTCAAAGTGCTTTTGTTTGGTTCCTGCATTCCCATACAAGTCTGTGGGAATGTGAAATCTGTTTGAAGCAGGTCAAATGCTGATCAGGAGGAAGTCAATTGCACTTTTAATACACCTCCCAGGAAATTTTGAATGATCTCAAAAGTATCCCAAAAGATCAAAAGAAATCAAAAAAGGAATCTATCAAAGCAATAAAATTCAACTACACCTAAGTACTTTGGAAAGAGATAAGCAAGATGTAGGTATGCATCCTTTTTACCTGTATCGTCCTGTACCCTGCTGCCTGTACAATGCCTGAATTTTCAGTCAAAAAAATGTTCCCTTTGAGGGAACAATCTATCATTTAGTATGGCAGATTGAGGAAGTAAGCTAGTTCTTTGTGCCTCTCTAAAATCATCCTCTTAAAACTGCATAATATAGGAGAGGGCAGAGAAGAAGAAACAGGAGTAAAGGAGAGAAAAAGTATGAGGTGAGAAGAGGAGATGGGAGGAGAAGAGGAGGTAAAAGAAGAAATGAGACAAGGGAAGAAAGAGGCAGAAGGTATGAGACTGGATCAGAGGAAAGGCGTGGAGGAGAAGAGAAGACAAGAGGAGAGGAGGAAATAGAAAGATGAGCAGAAGGGATGATTGAGAGGGAAGAGGAAAGGTAGGGGAGTGGAGCAGAGGAAAGCAGTAGGATTGGTCACAAGAGGAATAGAGAGCAGTAGGGTAGGAAAGAAGAGGCAAAGAGGAGCAGAGGAGACAAGAGGGGAGAAGGGATGAGAAGAAAAGGTAGAAAAGACAAGAAGAGTAGAAAGAAGAGCAGATGAGGAGGGGAAGGAACAAGAGCAGAGGAAGACAAGTGGAGAGGAGATAGGAGGAGAAGAGTATGTAAGAGAGGAAAGAGGAAAGGAGACAGGAGGAGAGGAGTGGGAGGGACAAGAAGGAAGATAGGGGACTGGAAGAGAGGAAAGTAGCAGGGTACTCTTCTTTACAGATCTTCTCTAAGGCCCCTTTCACACTGGGGCGGTGGGGGCGTCGGCGGTACAACAGCGCTATTTTTAGCGCTGCTGTACCGTCGTTCTTGCAGCGGTATTCGGCCGCTAGCGGTTCGGTTTTAACCCCCGCTGGCGGCCGAAAAAGGGTTAAATCCGCTCGTACAGCCGCGCTGTCCCATTGATTTCAATGGGCAGGAGCGGTTTAGGAGCGGGTGAATACACCGCTCCTTCCCCGCTCCAAAGAAGCGGCTCGCAGGACTTTTTTTACTGTCCTGCGAGCGCACCGCTTCAGTGTGAAAGCCCTCGGGCTTTCACACTGAACAAACAGCGGAGGCTGTTTAGGGGCGGTTTTCAGGCGGTATTTTTAGCGCAATACCGCCTGAAAACCACTCCAGTGTGAAAGGGGCCTTAATCCTTGAGGTTTCTTGGCAGTCGCTTGGCAACTTGAAGTTTCAGCTACCTCCATAAACACGTGCCTATTTAAGGAGGGGGACCTTGCAGGTGCTGCAGGATTTCAATCCATGGCGACATATTGTGTTACCAATGATTTTTGTTTGGTGACTGTGGTCCCAACTGCCTTGAGATGATTCACAAGCTCGTCCTGTGTAGTTCTGGGTTTATCCCTCACTTTTCTCATGATTATCCTTACCCTATGAGGTGAAATCTTGCATGGAGCTCCAGACCGAGGGTGATTGATCGTTACTTTGTATTTCTTCCATTTGCGAATAATCACTACAACAGTTGTCTTCTTCTCACCAAGCTTCTTGCTGATGGTCTTGTAGCTCATTCCACACTTGTGCAGGTCTACAATCTTGTCCCTGACATCCTTTGACAGCTCTTTGGTCTTGCACATGATGGTGAGGTTTGAATGGAAGAAAGTGATTCTGTGGACAGGTGTCTTTTATATACAAGTTGTTGTTCGGAGCACCTTCTTAAATTGACAGGACTAATCTGTTTACCACATGAGCACATACTGTAGCCAGTCTGTGGTAGCCAGAATTATTGTTGGTTGGTAGGGGATCAAATACTTATTTTACTTACTGAACTGCAACTCAATTTATAACATTTGTATCATGTGTTTTTTTCTGTTTTTTTGGTTTATATACTGTCTGTCATTAAAAATACACCTATGATAATAATTATAGACCTTTCATTTGTTTGTAAGTGGGCAAACTTACAAAATCTGCAGGGGGATCAAATAATTATTTTCACAACTGTAGAAGTACATTTTTGACACCAAAGTGCTGTTAGAGATTGTCATGTCAATTTTTTACCAATGTTGGGCAAACGGTATGGTGGGTGTTTGCCCCGCCGAATGCCATCCAATGCACTGCACGCTAGACAGTGCATTTTGTGCCCTGATTGGGCAAAGCTTTGCCCAATCAGGGTGCAGTATAAGCTGGTTGTTAAGGAGTAGGGCTGGGAAGCCAGCCGCGGCGTCCTTAACAACTAATGAGTCATCAGTTATCAATGGGTTTCCCCGCTGACAGCTGAATAAAAAAAATTGTTGGTTAAAAAAAAAAAAAAATGGCGTGAGGTCTCCCCCCCAGAATCTATACCAGACCCTTATCTGGGCATGCAGCCTGGCAGGTCAGGAAAGGTGAGGGAATGAGGGCCCCCCCCTTCCTGAACCACACCAGGCCACATGTCTTCAACATGGGGGGGGCCCATGCCGTTTTTATATTTGTCAGGTCATCTGAGTCCAGATGACAGATGCACTCCGTTGGGGTCTGGAGTGTACCGCAAGGTAGTGGACCCTACGGCTGACTGCTGCGGATGGAGCCCTGGGTGGTTCAGGAAAGCAGGTACTCTGGAGCAGCAACGCGGATCACACTGGGAGCTAGAGCATGAGATTTCACAGGGTGCGGAATCTAAGAGCCAGCGGGTGTTCACCAGGGCCCCAGATGGTGGGGATGTACTTCGCTTCAGTCTGGCTCCATGTTGCGACCCCCAGGGTCTCCCAGCTCACGCTTATAGTAGAGTACAGGAAGGTAGAGAGGAAGCAGCAGACTTCGACAACAAAGGACAATAAATGATAGTCAGGAGATAAGCCAAAAGGTCAGGGCAACGAAAAGATAGGAATAGTCAAAGAACACCCCAAAGTTCAGGATATGAAGCAGACGAGGACAGTCAAGAACAAACCAAGGTCGGTAAACACGATCAGATGTAGAACACACAGCAATGAGCACACGGAAGCCAAAACACACACCATGGCTGGCTTGCAGTGCACAGGTTAATATAGAGTTCCCTGATAGGGGCTGGGGTTTGAGGAGAGATTACTTAAGCAGCCAGATGAGAGTGGCTGCCTCTTAATATGAACACATGGAGAGGTAAGCTGACAAACAAACATTACTGCATAACCATGACAATATTTTATTTTTTTAAATAGCCGACGATTGCAACCACGAGTCATTTTAAACTGGATTTGACTCTTTTTTTTTTTATTTTAGAAATGTATTTTTTGCTGCAGCATGTTCTATATGTGCTACAGATGCGCCACTTTACAGGCAGACTAAGGGCACCCCCCCAATGGACTATATTTAAAGGAATTTTTCATTTTTATTGTTGCACTTTAAGCATCATTAAAATCACTGCCATTGAAAAACTATTGTTTTAAAAATATATTAGATTGATACATGTCCCCCAGGCAGTGGCATAGCGTGGGGGGTGCAATGGCCCCAGGCGGGACATTTAGGGGGCGCCAGTATGGGGCGCCAGTATGTGCCTCCTCCTAATTTTGAGTTCCTGCGTCCCCCGTGCTCTGGCTGCCATGTTCAGTGTCCGGCGCCCTGTGATTGGGCATATGAGGTTCATGTGAGGCGTCGGGCTAGCCTGTCCGCCATCGCTCCTTAAGTCCCGCCTCCGCACATGACCCCCATACGCCCAATCACAGTGCGCCGGACACTGAACATGGCAGTTAGAGCACAGGGGAGAGAAGCAAAAATGTGAGCCGCCGCTGTCTTCTCCTCCTTCTATCCTCCGGACCGATGCAGGCCAGGACAAGAAGGTGAGTGAGACTCCCTCTTGAGAGTCGTGTTACTGGCTCCGGGGGGGGGAGAAAAAGAAAGAGAGAGACTGTAGGCAGGACAGTATAGTGTAGTATAGTGGTGAGTGTAGTGTAGTATGGTGGTCAGTGTAGTGTAGTATGGTGGTCAGTGTAGTGTAGTATGGTGGTCAGTGTAGTATGGTGGTCAGTGTAGTATGGTGATCAGTGTAGTGTAGTATGGTGATCAGTGTAGTGTAGTATGGTGATCAGTGTAGTGTAGTATGGTGGTCAGTGTAGTGTAGTATGGTGGTCAGTGTAGTGGACAGTGTAGTATAGTGGACAGTATAGTGATCAGTGTAGTGTAGTGGATAGTGTAGTGGTCAGTATAGCGTAGTAGACAGTATAGTGTAGTGGTCAGTATAGTGGACAGTGTAGTGTAGTGGACAGTATAGTGTAGTGGTCAGTATAGTGGACAGTATAGTGTAGTGGTCAGTATAGTGGACAGTGTAGTGTAGTGGACAGTATAGTGTAGTGGACAGTGTAGTGGACAGTATAGTGGACAGTATAGTGATTTCCTTGATTCAGTGCAGAGAGTTCTCTGCTCAAACGGACAGCTGTCAAAAAAAAAACAAAAAACTGGCAGCCTGCCAAGTTTCTCACATGCTAAAGAGAAACATTGTAACATTTGGTTCTTTCAGATCAAAGGGATGAACTTCTGTCTCTAAATGAGGTCAGTTTAACCACTTAAAGACTAAACCTTTTTGACACGTGTTGCTTACAAGTTAAAATCAGTATTAGAACATTACTTAGAACCCTCAACCTCAAACAATATATATAAATATATATATATATATATATATATATAATAATGTTTTCTTGTTTTTTTTACTATAGACCCTAGAGAATAAAATGGTGATTGTTGCAATATTTTATGTCACACTGTATTTGCGCATCAGTTTTTCAAACACTTTTTTTGGGGGAAAAAATACACTTTAATGAATTAAAAAAAAAAACTAAACAGTAAAGTTAGTCCAATTTTTTTGTATAATGTGAAAGATGATGTTACGCCGTGAGAATCGTGGTCTTTATTCTAAGCAAAAAAATAGTGATTCTCATTTTAGCCATAATCATGCAGCTCTACTGTCTGAGTAATCAGCAAATCTGGAATTAGACTCCAATATGCATTGCTTTGGAATTGTATTGTATGCAAGGTCCAACTGACTGTATGCAACACTAAAGAAAGGGAGAGAAGGAAAAAAAAAGTGTGGTCACATGATTTACTCACCACAGAGAAAAACTTATGGCAGAAATACCCATCTGGTGTAATTTGAAGCCAAAAATGCCAGTTGAAAAGAATTAGATGTTTTGCAGATGACAGCGGAAAAAAAGCCAAAGTCAGGAAAAACATTCTGTTTGTAAAAATACTCTTTGCATTATATATCAGTCATGTTACCCCTTATATTTCAATCTGCTAGGGAGGACGGTGAGTGGGTAGAATGGAGATGCTGGTTGGTTGATGTGACCACATCAGGAGCAGATCCTTCTGCCACTTTAATAATGGTAATGGACTTATATTGTGTATGACACCCAAACTTGCTGAAAGGTAGAATAATGATTTAGGATCCATCTTAGACCACACCATATTACAACCATATTTGGTTCTAACCACACCCTTTTCTATAGGCCCTGCACATTTTGTTTTGTGTATGTCAAAGTCATTTTAAAGTGACTGTACCTAAACCCCCAAAAATGTAATATATTGCAGCGTATAACATAGGGGGTGGTTCTGCAGTCCACAGAGGGAACTGGGAAAAAGCCAATTGATAAAAGTGCAGAGGAGGCAGCGAGCCCAGGGCATTAAAAGCTCACTAGATGCCTAGCATGATCAATGGGTATTTATTTTTGTACTTCTCAAACAGATATAACAAGACACTTTCAAAGATATATTTGACCAAAAGAGAGCAAATAAGTAACGTTCATTGTTAGGGTTTGCTTACAATTTAATGTCAGAGTTCTGGAATTCTGCAGTTTTTCCAACACATTGCCCCCAGTTCTGTAAAATGCCCCCCCCCCCCCCCTGGTTTCTGAACTTATTTTTTTAACTTCAAAACAAATTAGTACTAATCTCCAGATATCAGAATGTTTAGTTAGGGGCCCACCATTACTAGGGATCAGCCGCCAAACTCCCATTATTTACCCTCAGCTATGTGCTTTGGATAACCTTTAGACAGTCAATTCATCAAAGCCCATTAAATATATTGGCCTCTACACAACAATCACTTATCTGCCCCCTGCTAATATTGTTCTTGACATGAATCCTTCTAATTCCTAATTTAGGGCATCAAAATATTGTACATTTCAGTGTTTAGTAGACGATTAAACACAAAGTTTCTAGATTACATACAATACAGTCAGGTCTTTTAATATATCAAGCAAGTAGTTGCAAAGTCATGAGTTCTTTTTGACTGCAATCAATTGATTTTACAGGTTAAATTACGGTATATAAAAAAAAATAAAATAAAAAAAAAGCAATTGGGCAGCTTAAATGCTTATACTCACAATGCAGTTTAATACCACAGCAACCTCTCCTTCTCATTAAAGTAGGAAGCTTACATTCTTGCAGGGAACTAATCATAACTTGGACAGCACAGCCAATGGCATAACTAAAAAACGAATAAAAGGAAAATCCGAAGGGTTAATTTTTCAGTATTTTTACCCAAGCTTCACCCATTTTTCGAATGAGATCCTATGTGGAAAAGTGTGACTCTTGGGTAAAAGTTGTGTAAATCATGGGTGAACATGTTGATAAATATGCTCCCAAGCGCACATAACCTGGTATATAAAATAAGTGCACTGGCAGTTTTTATAAGAACAGGAGCAGTGCCGGGACAAGGTCACCTAGAGCCCAGGGCAAACAAACCAAACCAATCCCCCCCCCCCCCCCCAAGATTTATGAGCAGAATGTGCCAGAAAAAATCCCTCCCCCCTCCAAAGAGTACTAAATCCCCCTTCCTCCCAGTACAAGTCTGCCCCCCTGCTAGAATCCCCCCTGCCAACACAAATCTGTGCCCCCCCATCCCCCCTCCAAGCTCCAATCCAGAACTTATTCTACCCCCAATAACCTTCCATCACAAATCCCCCCCCCCCCAATTACCCCTCCTAGCATAAATACCCCCCCCCCATTATCCCTACTAACACAAATTCCGCCATCCCCCACCAACAAACAATTCACCCCTGCACAAATCCCCTCCTCCCTCTACCATATCACTTCTTCTAGCACAACCCCCCCCAAATCCCCCCTCTTAGCACAAATACCCTCACCCCCCCCCCCAATTTCCCCACCTAGCATAATTACCTCCCTAATCATCCCTACTAGCACCAATTCCCCCCCCCCCCATAAAAATCTTTCCCTAACACAAATCTCCTTCCCCTCTACCATAACACTTCTTTTAGCACAAACCCCCAAATCCCCCCTCTTAGCACAAATCCCCCCCCCCAATTCCCCCACCTAGCATAAATACCTCCCCAATCATCCCTACTAGCACCAATCCCCCCCCCCATAAAAATCTTTCCCTAACACAAATCCCCTTCCCCTCTACCATATCACTTCTTTTAGCACAAACCCCCAAATCACCCCTCTTAGCACAAATCCCCCCCCCCCCCCCAATTTCCCCACCTTGCATAAATACCTCCCCAATCATCCCTACTAGCACCAATCCCCCCCCCCCCCCAAAAAAAATCTTCTCCTAACACAAATCCCCCCCTCTACCATATCACTTCTTTTAGCACAACCCCCCCAAATTCCCCCTCTTGGCAAAAATCCTCTCCCCCCCCAACACAAATTCCAACAAATTATCATTCCTAACACATACCCCTAATTTCCCCTCCTAGAACAATTCTTATCCCCTGCCACCCTCCAAATTCCCTGTGCCCCAATCTTCTTGAGGTTCCCCCCCCACCTCATGTCATACCACAGTACTCAGGGCAGCAGCCCCTTCTGCCCACCCCTTGTCCCGGCCCTGAACAGGACTACATCTTTAAAAGCATGATGTGTGGGAGTGACATCCCCAAAGAAAGTAATGATTTTTAACTGAGAAAACACATGTTCCTGTCTTGGGATATTGAAACGCTTGATCAGCAAACAGAAATGTCAGCAACATCTATCCCCATGTCATTTTGCTTCATTTTTACACATCTGGCTCATTTACATTTTGTAATAAGGGTTCATGTCATACCAGAGCTGATCCAATATGCTCTACACAAATGTATGTACACGGATTTGTCGTTTACGTAATACAACTCCAGGAAGCTCACCATGTTTGTTAAACTGTGTTGATCTGCATAGATCAACGCAGGCCCATCGCAAGGCCACACGGAAAACAAATGTTTTCGATGTGCAATTTTCACAATGTATGTGTGCACTGCATAAAAAAAGCAGCAGGTCACTAAGAGTTGCATGAAGTGTCTTTTTGGTACACCTCAATAAAGTAAAAAAAAAAAAAAAAAACAAGTAAACAGTACGATGTAGTGTAACATTGCATTGCACTGCCCCTCGCAACCCCTACACAACGTACGCCAGTGCACACACATTTTAGCCTGCAGGTTGGTGTGAATAAGCCCTGATACGTATGTTAAAATTGTACTTTATGACTTTGGCATCCCTGCATTATTATTTTAACTGTTTAATCCCCCATTCCCCGCACCCTTCGGAACTGTATTTTCCCACAGCAGACTTGACCTGTTTTTGATGTAAATTTTTATTTTTAGAAAGAGCGCAGTGGAGTTAGCAGGCCAGCAGATCAGTGGCTGCCTTAAAATGAAGTTATTTATAATGATGGAAGGAGGCCAAACAGATGTTTTATTTTACATTTGTTTTAAAAGGACACTGCCTTTGGGACTATGAGAGCTGTCTAATGAGACGACATACTCCCACAGGCCTTTCTTCTCTATAAAGAGTGGATATTAACCTTTTTTTCCTAAAAATGCTGTAGCTCGTAGCCAGTGTCAGCCAATTAGAATACATAAGACTATGAAGAAAGCATTCTTATTTATCTAACGCTAAAAAAAAGTAATTCAGTAAATAGTTTTATAACAATTGTTTCAAAATAAGAATCCTATCTTCCACACATTAAAGGAGTCAGAGGGGGAGGAGGCTGAGGGGGCACTCGATAGGAGGGAGGAGCCAGGAGCAGCAAAGAGGGACCCGAGAAGAGGAGGATCCGGGCTGCTCTGTGCAAAGCCAGCTGCACAGAGGAGTATAACATGTTTTTTTGTTTTGTTTTTTTTAAACACAAGACTTTACAATCACTTTAACAGAAATAAAATATTATTACATTTATTATTACAATTACTTTAATCAAAAAAGGACTATCCTTCCTGGTGGAAAATTCAGCCATATTCATATTCATATCTTCTCTTTTGTTTTGAACAAAAATACAAAATAATTGCATTTAAAACACACTGTGGAATATGTGCCCAAGGAAAGACAAGCAGAGGGCAAAGGGCTAGTCACCAATAAGAAAGAGCTTGGATTTGGCCTGAAACCAAAAGCTGGCTATTGCTGAAGGGCCAATGGGCTACATTTTGGGGATTCCTTGCCCCACAGGTAGTGATGCTAGTGACACAATTGACCTAATATGACCATGTGCCTATATTAAATGGTCAATGATTGAAAAAGAATCACCTATCTGCAGCTTATTGTCCCAGCAATCATAGCTAACCTCGAGGTTTGGACCAAACTCAAGCCCTAACCCAATCTCATCACCAGTCATCATGCAGGAACAGACATCTTGGTAGAGGAATAGCGCCTTGTTTTCTCAGAGCTGCCCCCTCCGCTTGATGACTGGTGATCTGATTACTGGTGGGGAAATTTTTAACTAACAGCCAGAGAGGTTCACAAAGCTCAGATGCACAAAATGAATACAGCAGAAACAGAAAGATGCATGCAGTGGCATCACCAAATCTCACTCCAGATCTCCTGAGACTAGGATATCAAAGACACCAGTGCCTTAAATCTTACACTGCAGAGAAAGGGATATCAGGCTATAGACACAAGAGTACCTAGGTACCTTGAGTAATAGAAAATTTGCTGCTAATGTTAAGGTGAAATTCCAGACAAAAAGTGGATTTTTAAGGGTGCTAATTGGGCACAATTAATATTTCTAAATGTTCACTACAACATAGTAAATCTTCATATTTTAAGTTCAGGTCCACTTAAAATATACAGTATTTCTAATTTAAATAGTGATCCTCTGAATGCTTGAGGTCATGTAGTTACTGGGAAGCGAATGAGGTCCTACAAACCTCAAGTAGATAACAGGGAGACCTGTATTTGTTATTTACATTGTTCACTGGACTGAAGTCTAACCATTCACACATAAATGTGTCCATAGGGTACAACCCCCCAGCCTGTCCCATTTAGTGTCTCTGTAGTCAGGTAGAGATTTAAAATAGCACTGGAAACCCATCGCCTGTTAAAATTAAAAGAATAAAGCCAGCCATAGACAGTTGGAATCTCGTCCAGTTTAGCAGGGACCAGCCAAGATTCGAACCATGTATGAGCAGGCTGATTGTACCCAAGGTGACCGATCGATCAATTTGGGTACAACCAGCATGTCGGATTTTTCATGCGATTATTATCAGTGGCTATAGCTAACAATAATCCCCTTGCACCAGCTCGCTAGGAGAACACATTAGCTTTGCGGGAGGGATCCCCCCATCAACACTGACTTTGTTGATGGGGGAATTGAGCTATTTTGTTTCCTGTATCCTGTGGTTGTGGAAAAGAAAATCGCACCATCTATAGCCAGATTAAGACACAATTTGTGGCTGTATGCATGGGATAGTTGGCTTTGCGAACAGGTACAAATAACTGTGGCTGCCGACTGTGTGTCATTGCAGTGCACAGGCTTCACAGCAGATGCTATTCCCATTCAAATCAGTAAATAAAAATCCTTCATGCTGGACATAATAGAAGTCAATCGGAAAGCAACCAGCACTGAACCCATGGGTGCATTGTGCTACACCTGAGGTGCAGTCAGACCACATCAGTGTGAAAGGGGTCGTAAGCCGCAATATTATATTTTTGGTTTTGGGTTTAGATACGCTTTAAACAGTGGGACTGATTCTGTTCCAATGAATGGTCTAATGCAAAGATTGAGCTAGGTCTGTCTTATGCTGCGTACACACGAGCGGACTTTACGGCAGACTTTGCCCGGCTAACAGGATTTCGTCGGACAATTCGATCGTGTGTGGGCTCCAGCGGACTTTGTTTTCTCAAAAGTTGGACGGACTTAGATTTGAAACATGTTTTAAATCTATCCGTCAAACTCGAGTCCGGTCGAAAAGTCCGCTCGTCTGTATGCTAGTTCGATGGACAAAAAGCCACGCTAGGGCAGCTATTGGCTACTGGCTATGAACTTCCTTGTCTTAGTCCGGTCGTACGTCATCACGTACGAATTCAACGGAATTTGGTGGATTGTGTTTAGGCAAGTTCGTTCATTCGGAAAGTCCATCATAAAGTCTGTCAAAGTCCGCCGGGCAAAGTCTGCCGTAAAGTCCGCTCATGTGTATGCGGCATTAGGTGTTGACCTTGGTAGCTGTCCTAGATCAAGGTTTGTCTATTGCTCTTCCTGTTTAGTAGCATTGACTAGTATCTATGCATAAGTGGTTGGTTTTTCTCTTGATTAGTATTGTTTTTGCTATTATTTTTATAATACAGAATTAATATTGAGCCAACAGTTTGATCAGCACTTTACAAAATAAAATCAGTCAGTACAGTTACATAACAATGCAAGACACGAGGGGTAGGGGGGGGCAGTGCATGAAAGCTTACAATCCAAAAGGGAGGGACAAGTGATACGAAAGCTGATGGAGATTGTAGAGTAGGTAGAGGCAGGTAGGTAAAGGCAGGGTAGGTAGAGTTGGAGATAATCAGACAGATTGGGGTAAGGATCTGCAGAGGATGGGATAGACTCTAGAGAAGTCCAGGAAGTGAACATTAGAGTAGGAGACGAGGGATCTAGAGAAGGTGAGACCATTGTAGGAGCAAGGAGGACAGCTTGGGTGATAGTTTGAGAATAACAATGTAGCTGGGGGAATAGGTTTGCATGTTGTTGCTAATATTTTGAATTTCATTCACTGGGCAAGTAGAGCCAGTGGATAGATTGACCATAAAATAAATAAATAAATAAAATACCACCTTGTATGAGCTGTGCTAACATATTACTGAGCTTTAAATGGTAAAGGAAATACAGATGTGAAGAGTAGAGAAAAGAACTTTGCACAAGGGTAAAAATGCTGGAGGAAATAAAGTGTGGAATGCGGTTCATTGAGAAAAGGATAAAAAAGTTAAATTTTTCCCAGGGAAAAGGATGGCAACTTCCAGTGGCTAATAAATGGCTGTATGTGTATACAGTATCCGTTTACTTTTCTCAGAGTTAACAAATTAAACAAAGATTGACATTTTCTTCTTTTCCCATCCTTGCTACTGCTGTTAATGAACTGCAGAGCTTTTGATAAACAAAATGTTGGTTTTCCAGGCAGAGTTTAACATATGGCACACAGGAAACCGTCAACTTTCTACATCTGCAGAGTGAGCCACACGAGCCACACGTTTACAAAGCTTGTGACATTTCCCTCATCCTCTTTCCCATGTCAGCGTCCCATCCATCTGAACCAATTACTCCAGCACTTAACTCCTTCCAGCTACCATCTGTAATATAGTCCTGAAGATAAACACATCAGAGGTCCAGGTATCTGTCGGGAATTTATTTCTCTCCTAGGATCATTCTGTAGAATGAGGCCTTGCTCAAAGCCCATGTGCTCAGTCCTTATCACATCTTTCCCCTGTAAAATAAACATCTTTTCACATTCAGGCTCCATGCACACTGGTTTAAAGTGGAGTTCCACCCACGTTTACAACTCTTCAGCATCCCTCACTAAACTGTGAACTGTAAATGAATTGGATATATTTTTATTTTTTTTCTCAGCACTTACTGTATATCTGCTGTATTATTATTATTATTATTATTTCAGGTACTTATATAGCGCCGTCAATTTACGCAGCGCTTTACATATTCACTGTACATTCACATCAGTCCCTACCCTCAAGGAGCTTACAATCTAAGGTCCCTAACTCACATTCATACATACTAGGGACAATTTAGACAGGATCCAATTAACCTACCAGCATGTCTTTGGAGTGTGGGAGGAAACCGGAGTACCCGGAGGAAACCCACGCAGGCACAGGGAGAACATGCAAACTCCAGACAGGTAGTGTCATGGTTGGGATGTATTCATTTTTCACTCCCTCCTCCCTGGCCGCGGCCCATCGCATCATTTCCTGTTTGCAATGCCTTCTGGGAAGGGGCGGCAACTTCCTCTGACACTGCCGTTGCTATGGAAACCTGACCTGAAACCTATTACATTGCTTGTGCTGCACTGAGCATGTGCGAGATCTGCAAGGATGAGATCCAGAAAGAAATACAGTCTGGCTTCAGATGCCCAGACTTAAGATGGCCACGGCCTGCTGTAAGTTTATAAAATAACAAACTACTGCTATAAACTAACAAAACAAACCTTAGTTTACAGACTAACTTTACTAGAATACATTAAGCTTGTGTATTATAGGGGTATTTTTATTTAAAAAGTATAATTTCGGCCGGAACACCACTTTAAAAACGTTGCTTCTACAAGAGTTTCTTGTTCTGCCTGTAGAAGCAGCTTCATGTTATCCTATGTGTCCATGCACATTAGGACGTTAAGAGGCATATTCTGAGTTTAACGTTTAGGCCACTTCCACACTGAGGCGCTGACGGTAAAGCGTTGCTAGTTCTAGCGATGATTTACCATCATTTTAGCTGCGCTTTTTGTCCACTAGCGGCAGCGCTGGCCATTGATTTCAATGGCAGGGGTGGTGGAGAAGTGGTGTATACACCGCTCCCGCATAGGGTTGCCACCTGTCCGGTATTCACCCGGACAGTTCGGGTTTTTGTATCATGTGTCTGGGTTTCAGGCCACCTGAAACCTGGACACATAATTCAGAACAGACTCTGGCTTCCCATCAGGGTTGCTGTCTGTAGTTGTCTAAACCAAGAGTGTAATTTGTTCTCAGTGTCCCCCCTTAGGTCAGAGTCCCAGGAGTTCTCCCTTACATCAGTCTGCAGAGTCTCCCTTACATTGTAAGTTCAGATGTAAAGGGGAACTCTGCGGATTCAGGTTTAAAAGGGGAACTTTGTGGACTCTGATGTAAGAGGGGACTCTTGTGATTAACTTAATATGATTATAAATGTTATTTAATCACAAAATATATGCCCTGCATAGTATATGCTTTAAAAAAAAATTGCTGTGCGCCGCTAAAAAGTGTTTGGGTTTGACTTGAAGAAAAGGTGACAACCCTACTCCCGCACCGCCCCAAAGATGCTGCTTGCAGGACTTTTTTTCCTGTCCTACAAGTGCACCACCCCAGTGTGAAAGCACTCGGGCTTTCATACTGGGGCTGCAGAAGAGGCAGTTTACAGGCGCTACTTTTAGCACAAAAACGCCTGTAAAACGCCTCAAGTGTGAAAGTGGCCTTAGAGGCAGAAAAAGTAACCCTTCTGGTTTGCGTTTCTGATTGGAGCTTGCGGGCAGAAAAAAACATAAAACTCTCCTAAACTCGTTCAAACTTTGTACAAAAAAAGCTATATGATAGTTTTTTTACTCCTCAGAGAACAGACATTTCTTTAAGCCCAGTGTGTATGGAGCCTTAGATTGTCTCCATTTTCAGTGGGTTGCTTTTTTCTTTCAGATTCAAAGCTGCGCTGTTGATTTTCCCAGGCTGTTTAGGCTGTGTTTCCATAGGTGAGTTTAGTGCCATGTTTATATGGCTTGTTATGGTGCAGCTGTTGTGTGCTCTGCATCCCTAGTAAAGAGCGTGCTTATAGTAACCCTGAACGTGGACCTCAGAAGGCAGCACAGGCAGTAGGCAGTACAGCAGTCACCATCAGAAACTTAAAAGAGTTCTATGGTCACAGCATACAATTCCATTCTATAACGTCAGCACTGTAAAAGCAATACAAACAATAGCTATTTCTGAGAATCTGATATAAGCTTATTTGCCTGTCTGTTGGCCATCTCTTTCCACAACTTCCTGGGTTCTCTGCATGCTTTGTAGCTTCTCCTCCGCTGTTTACTTTCAAGTTCTAAGGACTACATATCCCATGGTACCTTGCTGCATGCAAGCAGTGATTCCTTTACTGACTCCGCCTCCTGAAACTCCTCCTCTTCACCTCTGTAGTTCAGAAGTTAGGCTCTGTGAAATGTGTGACAAAACAGTGTCTACTCACAGGGCATAGTGAATACATGCCACAGCATTCTAGGAAAAAAGTGTGGGGATCATCACAAAGTAAGTTTGCAAACCTCAAGGTCATTCAAATTAATAGGGGTAGGCTAGAAATAATTGTAATACAATGTGGGAATGAATATATGATATTACATTTTGACAATACATATGGTTTAGGCTGCCATACACATATACAAATTTACTAAGTGGGTGGCCATGTCGATCTCCTCCTATCCAACATCCCTCTATTGTCTGTGTTCTAATCTACGCATAAGCCCAACATGGATATAGACTCTGGGATGCGCTTGGAGATCTATGCGGATCCATGCAGTTGTCCACCTTGCATTGATTTGAACAGGCTAGCTCCAACACATAGCTGCACAAAACACCTGTGCATCCGGTGTGGGTTTGCCTGTGCAAACTAAAGATGGCATGGTTTAGTGCCAGACAGGCTGGTCTGAGTATTTTAAACACTGCTTATCTACTGGGATTTTCACACATAGGGTTTACAGAGAATGGTCCGAAAAAGAGAAAATATTCAGTGAGCGGTACTTGTGTGGATGAAAATGCCTTGTTGATGTCAGAGGTTAGAGGAGAATGGGCAGACTGGTTTGAGATGATAGAAAGGCAACAGTAATGGGGCGTACACACGGTCGGACTTTTCAGCTACAAAAGTCCGACAGCCTGTCCGACAGACTTTCGACGGACTTTCGACGGACTTGCGGCGGACTTTCTAACGAACAGACTTGCCTACACACGATCACACAAAAGTCCGTCGAATTCTTACGTGATGACGTACACCGGACTAAAATAAGGAAGTTGATAGCCAGTAGCCAATAGCTGCCCTAGCGTGGGTTTTTGTCCGTCAGACTAGCATACAGACGAGCGGATTTTTCGACCGGACTCGAGTCCGTCGGAAAGATTTGAAGCATGTTTCAAATCTAAAGTCCGTCGGATTTGAGGCTGAAAAAGTCCGTTGAAAGTCCGGAGAAGCCCACACACGATCGGATTACCAGCCAGCTTTAGTCCGTCAGCGTCCGTTGGACTTTTGTAGACGAAAAGTCCGACCGTGTGTACGCGGCATAACTCAAATAACCACTCGTTACAACAAAGGTATGCAGAATACCATTTCTGAACGCACAACACATCAAACCTTGAAGCATATGAGCTACAGCAGTAGAAGATCACACTGGGTTCCACTCCTGTCAGCTAAGAACAGGAAACTGAGGCTACAATTTGCACAGGCTCACCAAAATTGGAGAATAGAAGATTGGGGAAATATTGCCTGGTCTGTTGAGTCTCAATTTCAGCTACGACATCCAGATGGTAGGGTCAGTATTTGACATAAACAACATGAAAGCATGGATCCATCCTACCTTGTATCAATGGTTTAGGCTGGTGGTGTAATGGTGTGGGGGATATATTCTTGGCTCACTTTTATTTTTTGCTAGAAAATTACTTAGAACTCCCAAACATACATATACGTATATATATATATATATATATATATATATATATATATATATATATATACATATATATATATATATATATATACATATACATATACATATACATATATATACATACATATACACACACACACACACATACATAATTTTTGGGGAAAAAATACACTTAAATGGATTAAAAAAAAAAACTAAACAGTAAAGTTAGCCCAAATTGTTGTATAACATAAAAGATGATGTTACACCAAGTAAATAGGTACCTAACATGTCACGCTTTCAAATTTCGCGCACACTCGTGGAATGGCGACAAACTACAGTACTTAAAAATCTCCATAGGTAACGCTTTTTAAAAAAAAGTACCGATTACCTGTTTAACATTACAGAGGAGGTCATGTGTGATTTGAACACTGTTTACATATGCGGGCACGACTTATGCATGCATTTTCTTTGGCTCGTGAACACGGAGGGATGGGGTGCTTTTAAAAATGTATTTTTTTTTATTATTTATTTTATATTTTTAATTTTTTTTATACTGTCCCTTAGGAAAAAAAATTCTGATCACTTGTATTGCTGTCACAAGGAATGTAAACATCTCTTGTGACAGTAATAGGCAGTGACAGGTACTCTTTATGAATGGATCTGGGGTCTAAAAGACAGCAAACCCCTCCTCTGCACTTGAAAGTATTCAAAATGACCAAGATCAGCGTATTTGAATACTGTAATTTTTCTTAAAACTGGCACTGTTGGCTGCCGAGTCCACTGGAAGTGACGTTGTGACGTCACTTCTGGGTTTCTACATTGGAGACCTGATCAAAGCCGAATTCAGCTTTGTCTGGGACTTCAGCCAGCCGGCGGATGTGCTGGCTGGTGGCTTGGGTCTTCTGGTGGGACGAGAGACCCTGGCAGAGCGGCAGGAGGGCGGGACATCAAAGCTGACCGTCAGGTCTAAAAAATGGTACCTGCAAGCTTCACTCCGTGACAACCACTTAAGCAAAATCACGTACAGGTACGTGATTTTGCGTGAAGTGGTTAAATGCGTACCTGAGTATGGTTGCTGACCATGTCCATCCCTTTAAGACTACAGTGTACCCATCTTCTCTTGGCTCCTTCGAGCAGGATAATGCACCATGTCACAAAGCTCAGATCATCTTAATCTGGTTTCTTGAACATGACAATGAGTTCACTGGACTTCAATGGCCTCCACAGTCACCAATAGAGCACTTTTGGGATGTTGCACAGGAGATTTGCATCATGGATGTGCATCAACTGCGTGATGCTATCATGTCATTATGCACCAAAATCTCGGAGGAATGTTTCCAATGTAAAAAAGGGGGAAAAAACTGTGCTAGACTTATAAATAAGGAAACAAAGGCAGCAACTCAAATGTGGGATACACACAAATTAGATAAATTAGAGGAGAGCTGAGCCCATAACATTAGGTAAATGAGTGATGAGAATAGTCCATAAATTCAGTTCTCGAATTACACCACAGTGACTCCACACATTATGAAAGAGTACCCGACCACCGTAAAAAAAACAGATAGTAAACAGAAGAAAGCGATTGGCTGTAACCCAGCCATGGAAAAAATTTGCATAAAAACAAATGCCGGCCGGCAAACACAGGAGCCCGTCCTCCCCACAGACAGCGCGGTGACGTCAGTGCCTCCCAGATGCGTTTCGTCATAGGTGACATTTTCAATGGGGATCGGGCAACTCAATGGCGCAATGTTTCCAATGCCTTGTTGAATCTATGCCATGACGAAGTAAGGCAGTTCTGAAGGAAAAAGGGGGTCCAACCCGGTACTAGCAAGGTGTACCTAATAAAGTGGCCAGTGAGTGTATACAGGATTTATATAGCGCCAACAGTTTGCACAGCGCTTTACAACATAAGGGCAAACAGTAGAGTTACAATACAATTTAATACAGGAGTAATCTGAGGGCCCTGCTCCTTAGGCCAGCCATACACAGTTCGAATCTTGGCCGGTTCAGCAGGAACCGTTAATAGGCAGGCTAAATGTACCAAGTTGATCGATCGATCAACTTGGGTACAACCAGCCTCCCGGATTCTCTTGCAATTAGCACTAGCGGCTGCTTTAGCTGCTAGCGATAATCACTGTCTTCTTCCAGGAGGGCCCATCCCTGCTTCTCCGCCAGGAGAAGACAGTTGCTGATTCCCCTGTCAGCACTGTCTGTGTTGATGGGGGAATCATGTGAAAAATGAATTTGCACTGTTTATGGCCTGCCTTAGAGCTTACAATCTAAATGGGTGATTCAAGTGATACAAAAGGTAATAACTGCACGGGGTGGGCTGATGGAGAAAGTAAAAGTACAGTTGTTGGGGGGGGGGGGGTAGGCTTCTCTGAATAGAAGGGCCTTCAGGGATAGTCTAAAAGTGGATGGTGTAGAAGATAGTTGGACAGATCCCTTGGATGTGAAAGTTTAATGAGCCAGTAACTCTTCCCGTTCTGTCCAAAACTAAAAAAATGGTTGTAAGCTGAGCTCCAGGCACAAATCTATTTAAATCTACTTTGTGTGCATCAACTGCTTTTACAAAAACCCAGATATTACTATGTAAAGGTAATAGTGACATCACATAGCCTGAGCGGAGAGCAGAGCCGAGGGAAGGACCCATTTTAAAAATGCCTTTTGAAATGACAGAAGCTTATTAACCGGTTCACGCTCAGCCTATTGTATGTACATTGATGACTGTGCGGGACCGCACTATGATGAGCTCATCTCACTGTCACTCTGATTTTTACTTCTATTAGCATGCAACTTGTAACCACATAAATGAAATGGCTCATTGTACTGCTTCTTCCTCTCACACGCCGTTATACAGGAACTGCAAGAGGCTGATACCCAGTCACATTCAGGTACTTACACTGCTTGTATTTAAAATATACATTTAGTGATTTATTAATGATTACAGAGCTGTAATATTTTTTGTATTTTAATCCTGCCTAGTTCAGCACTAAGGATAACTATCACCACTTATTTTTTGAGGTATTCTGTATTATTGAAGGCATTATGAAGGAACTGTCATTAATATCAGCCAATCAAATTGTGCTTTTGATAGGCAATTCTGCTAAATATAACATTGAAAATATACCTGATTGATATAGACAAAACCCCCATTTCTCCTTTCCCGCAATTTTATAGAAGCGGGCGCCCCCCCCCTAACACCCCTGCCATCCTCCCTATCCATGCGTCCGCTCCATTTCAGGGTGCCAGGCTCATGAATTACTATGACGGGGATAGCCACGGGGGGTGTATTTTGAAGCACCTGATTAGAGCGAGAGGCTCTAATAGGCTTCAAAATAGGGTGGGCTCCGGGCACAGAGCACTGCATCCCAATCCCACCCTGTTGTGTGATGATAGCGAATGAATTTTCGCTATGGTCACACTACAGTTCCTCCCAGCCAATCAGGAGGCAGGTCGTGAGACCTGTTCCTCGATTGGCCAAACCGCCAGGCGATCCTATTGGATGCCTAGCGCTTTGGAAGAGGAGACACACTGGAGCCGGAGCTGCACACCACACCAAAGCAGCCTACACAGAACCAGTAACTGCTGCCTGCATGTAGGAGGAGGGGAGGAGAACACACCGCCACTGCCTGGATGGAGGAGAAGAGGAGAGCACACCGCCGCTGCCTGGATGGAGGAGGAGGAGAGGAGAGCACACCGCCGCTGCCTGGATGGAGGAGGAGGAGAGGAGAGCACACCGCCGCTGCCTGGATGGAGGAGGAGGAGAGGAGAGCACACCGCCGCTGCCTGGATGGAGGAGGAGGAGAGGAGAGCACACCGCCGCTGCCTGGATGGAGGAGGAGGAGAGGAGAGCACACCCCCGCTGCCTGGATGGAGGAGGAGGAGAGGAGAGCACCCCCCCTGCTGCCTGGATGGAGGAGGAGGAGAGGAGAGCACCCCCCCTGCTGCCTGGATGGAGGAGGAGGAGAGGAGAGCACCCCCCCTGCTGCCTGGATGGAGGAGGAGGAGAGGAGAGCACCCCCCCTGCTGCCTGGATGGAGGAGGAGGAGAGGAGAGCACACCCCCCCCCCGCTGCCTGGATGGAGGAGAGGAGAGCACACCCCCGCTGCCTGGATGGAGGAGGAGGAGAGGAGAGCACACCCCCGCTGCCTGGATGGAGGAGGAGGAGAGGAGAGCACACCCCCGCTGCCTGGATGGAGGAGGAGGAGAGGAGAGCACACCCCCGCTGCCTGGATGGAGGAGAGGAGAGCACACCCCCGCTGCCTGGATGGAGGAGAGCAAACCCCGGTGCCTGGATGGAGTAGGAGGAGAGGAGAGCACACCCCCGCTGCCTGGATGGAGGAGGAGGAGGAGAGGAGAGCACCCTGCCGCTGCCTGGATGGAGGAGGAGGAGAGGAGAGCACACCCCCGCTGCCTGGATGGAGGAGGAGGAGGAGAGGAGAGCACCCTGCCGCTGCCTGGATGGAGGAGGAGGAGAGGAGAGCACCCTGCCGCTGCCTGCACTGAGCCAGTGAGTGCCGGACTTACAGGGAGGTGGGGGGGGTGTGCTAGCAGCTGTCAGTGCCCACCAGTCTCCACTGGAAGGGTTAATTTAGGATAATACACTTGAAAAGGTTGGGGACTTTTCTAACATTTTCAAAGGGCCATATGAATGACTTTGTTCTGCATAGAATGACAGAAGGGAATTTAATGATAATTAGTCCTAGCAGGAAACAGAAAGCAGCATTGCACACTACTTAAACTAGGTTATTGGATTATAACATAAAAGAGTGAAGGATCTTTTCAAGTACTAATTATCTCAACTTGAACCAGTAACTTCTGCTTTGCCATCTACTGGCTGCATTCCAGAGGACTATCTTTGCATTTGAAATTAGCAAATGTTCCTGCCATCGGGTCTCCTACCAGTCTGCTCAGTACAGCCTTCATAATTGCTCTAAAAACACACTCCTGTTGCTTCTCAATTTGCAGATGAGACAGTTTCTGAGGAAGCTGTTAGTGCTGATGATCTTTTCTATGCAGTTTGTTATTTAAAGCTGAACTCCAGACAATAAACATAATACACAGATGGAATACATATGAAGGGAACTGTTTTATCTCCAAGAGATTAGTATTTTTGTGCATCCAGTCCTGAGACTTACTGTAAGGTACCTGTGATAGGTAGTGTCCGAAGTGGAGCTTGTGTGCTGAGGATTCAGGCAGATCAGGACAGCAAAAGAGCAGGCAAAGCGGTACACATTCAAAATCCAGAGATTGGTCAGGCAAGCGAAGGTCATACACGAGCTGGCGGTAAAGTACAAAATCAGCAGGCTAGAAAGTAGTCAGGAATTCAGGGAGAAGTTCAAACACAGTATTCAGAGTCAAAAAACAGTCAAAATACCCAGGAAGCTAATCCAAACAAACGGGCACTGAGAGATAGGAAGTGCTGCTATTTATGGGCTGCTTTGATTGTAGATTGTCCACAGCTGACAGCAGGTGGGGCTAGTGAGTCCAAGGTAATGCATCAAATTAGAGAACATAGCTATAACTCCAAAGCTCCTCTGTGGCACAACAAGCAAGACTGTAGCCGGGGGACCAGGAACATCCCAGTTCAAATACACCTAGGTACATGACAGGGCCCCCTCCCCAGTAGACCCCTCCAGGGGCCTAGTGGGGTTTAGTGGGAAAGGAGGTGTGGAAGTCTCGAATAAGAGCAGGAGCATGCAAATCTTTGGCTGGGACCTGGGAACGGTTTGTGACCGGAAATACCTTCCAATGAACCAGATACCGTAGGCCACGACCCTGTCATCAAGAAACTTCAAACTCATTTTGTCCATCAACAAGAACAGGAGGAGGTAGCTGTTGCGTTCTGGAGTAGCGATTGAAAATTGCCTTTTTTGAGGAGGGAAACGTGAAATACAGGGTGAATCCGGAGAGAGGAGGACAATTTCAACCGATAAGAGACTGGCCCGACTCGAGCAATAATTCTGTAAGGACCGATGAATCGAGGGCCCAATTTGGTAGAAGGTTGTTTCAGTCTCACATATTTGGTTGATAGACAAACTCTGTCCCCCCACCACATATGGAGGTATATGGCGTCTTCGTTTGTTGGAAAAAAAAATAAAAAATTATTATTATTGTTAATAAACAGAGTAAACGTAGTCAAAACAAGCTAGAGTTCAGTAACCAGATCGGGTAGTCAGCCAAGCAAATGTCAGAGAGCCAGAGATAAACGTAGTAGTACAGCAAGCAGGATCAGGAGCCAGAAAGAATGTCAGCCGAGCAAGTCTTCAACAGGAACACAGGAAAATGTCTCTGAGATGTTGACAAAGGCGAAGGCAGAGATCAAGTGAGCTGGACGGCTTTAAGTTGGCAGGACTGACGAGCAGAATCAACAACAGCTGGGACTGTGGAGAGAGATGGGAGCTGCCAATTAGCCGACAGCTGAGCGGCCAGCTCAGAGAAGGAAGGGCTGAGCCCAGCCCAGACAGTACCCCCTCCTCAACGTTCCCTCCCCCTCGGAGGACCACCGGGCTTGAGGGGAAAGCATCTATGGAAATCACGGAGGAGGACAGGGGCATGTACGTCCGAGGATGAGACCCAAGAGCTTTCCTCCGGACCGTACCCCTTCCAATGTACCAGGTACTGTATGCGCCCACGGAACCTACGGGAGCCAACAATGGATTGTACTTCATACTCCTCATGGTTCTCAACCTGTATAGGGTGAGGACGTGGCACCGAGGTGGTAAAGTGGTTGCAGACCAAAAATTTCAATAAGGAGACATGAAACACATTTGAGATGCGCATACTAGGAGGAAGGTCCAAGGCGTAAGCCACTGGGTTAATCCTGTGAAGGATACGGAAAGGCCCAATAAACCGAGGTGCAAACTTCAAAGAAGGAACATGAAGTCGGAGGTTGCGAGACGACAGCCAGACTCTGTCCCCAACCTGGTAGGAAGGCGCAGGCAGGTGGCTGCGGTCAGCGTGGAGTCTACACCTATCGTTAGCATGTTGCAAAGCCTCCTGAAATTGTGCCCAAGTGGAACGAAGACCACGGAGATGCTCCTCTAACGTAGGAATACTCTGCGGAACAAACGAGTCAGGCAACATGGAAGGATGGAAACCATAATTCGCCATAAACGGGGACAATCGGGAAGCAGAATTCAAGGCACTGTTGTGAGCAAACTCTGCCCACTGTAGTAGGTCTGACCAGTTAGGATGGTCAGAAATATAGCAACGTAAGAATTGCTCCAAGGACTGATTGGCTCATTCTGCTGCCCCATTAGACTGCGGGTTATACGCAGAGGAGAAAGCAAGCTGAATTCCCAACTGTGCACAAAAGGCTCGCCAGAACCGGGAGGCAAACTAACTACCCCTGTCCGAGACAATCACCTTGGGTAGCCCATGTAAGCGAAAGATCTCTCGAGCAAAAATGGAAGCCAGTTCCTTAGAAGTGGGCAACTTGTTAAGTGGAATACAATGACACATCTTTGAGAACTGGTCAACCACCATAAGGATAACAGTGTTGCCTTGGGAGTTGGGTAACTCCACAATGAAATCCATAGACAGGTGGGTCCAGGGCCTCTCTACATTGGGTATGGGTTTTAGGAGGCCCATTGGAAGGTGTCGTGGAATCTTACTCTAAACACACACGGAATAGGCAGCTACGAAGGCACGGTTACATCAGCCCGTAGAATAGGCCACCAGAATTGTTGGGAAATGGCCCAAATGAGTTGATTCTTCCCAGGGTGGCCAGCTGTCTTGGCAGAATGGTAAGTCTGGAGCACAGCAGTACGGAGACTCTCTGGGACAAAGCAGCGGTCACAAGGTTTCTCAGGAGGAGCATGGACCTGAGCAGCAAGCATTTTGTCACCCAAAGGAGAAGTAAGACTGGTGCGAACCGTAGCCAGAATACAATCAGGAAGAATCACAGGAACCGGAACCGACTCCAACTTGGAAGTGGAGGAAAATTGTTGTGACAAGGTGTCAGCCCTTACATTCTTAGTACCAGGTAAGAATGAGACAATGTAATTAAAACTCGACAAGAAAAGAGCCCATCGCGCTCTTCTGGGAGAGAGGCGCTTAGCCTCAGACAAGAATGTGATATTCTTATGGTCAGAATGAGAACCGGCACAGTGGTACCTTCAAGGAGATGTCTCCATTCTTTCACCAATCTCGTAATTGCAGTCTGCAGGTGACAATTTCTTGGAAAAGTAGCCACACGGATGCATAGCGCTCTCAGAGTTAGGACGTTGAGACAGAAGGGCGCCAACTCCAGTCTCAGAAGCATCAACTTTTAGGATAAAAGGCAACATAGGATCAGGATGTGCCAACAAAGGAGCAGAAACAAAGGCAGCCTTGAGACTTTCAAAGGCCTTAATGGACTCCGGAGACCAACTCTGTGGGTTACCGTCCTTTCCAGTCATATCAGTCAGGGGCTTGACCAGAGACGAGAAGTTACGAATAAACTTCCGATAATAGTTGGCAAAGCCCAGGAAACTGCCGAAAGTGTCTCTGGGTCCATCGGAAAACCAGCAGTGGAAATGACATAGCCCAGGAATTTAACCTGTTCACGATGGAACTCGCACTTCTCCAGTTTACAATAGAGATTGTTTTCTCTTAGTTTCTGAAGCACACGACAGACATCTGTGTGGTGGCTTTCCAGGGACTTGGAAAATATGAGGATATCATCGAAATAAACCACCACACATAACTGCAACAAATCTCGGAGGACACAAATTCCTGGAAAACTGCCGGGGCGTTACAAAGGCCAAAAGGCATTACGAGGTACTCATAATGGCCTGCTCTGGCATTAAACGTAGTTTTTCACTCTTCGCCCACCTTAATCCGCATGAGATTGTATGCCCCTATCAAATCAAGCTTCATGAAAACCGTTGCTCCCTGTAATTAACAGAATCAGGTAGGCATTCTTAATTGTGAAACGATTGAGACCCCTATAATCAATACAAGGTCTCAAGGTCTTCACAAAGAAGAAACCAGTACCAGCAGGAGACGAGGATTTGCGGATAAAACCTCGAGAAAGTGCACCTGCAACATACTCCTCCATGGCCTTATCCTCCAAGACCGACAAAGGGTAAACCCGGCTACGAGGGGGTATGGCACCAGGTTGAAGGTCAATTGTGCAATCATAAGGCCGGTGTGGAGGCAAACTACCGGCTTGACCTTTGTCGAAGACATCACTAAAATTGCGGTACTCCTCCAGCAGGGAGTCGAGTGAAGAGGTGCACAGGACCTTGGCTACCTTCTGGAAGCATGTCTCACTGCATTGTGGTGACCAAGAAAGAACCTCAGCATGGAGCCAATCAAAAGAGGGGTTGTGCCTCTGTAACCAAGGATAACCAATAACCAGCTTAAACCTAGGTGAGGAAATAACTTGGAATTGGATTATCTCATGGTGAAGAGCCCCTACTGCCATGGACAACGGAGTCACATGGGCAGGCTGTAGAGGTCTCCCATCAAGAGCCTCAATGGCAAGTGGAGTGTCATGCAGCTGCAGCGGGAATCGAGTGCTGCGATACAAAGGCAGCATCAATGAACACGCCTGCAGCCCCAGAGTTGATTAGAGCCTGTATCTCGATGGACGACTCAGCCCAAGAAAGGGTGACCGAAACCAGGGGCTTATCCTTCTGGATAACTGGGGACGAAACAACGCCACCTAATAACAACCTCAAGATTCGGACGTTCCCTGGATGGGTAGGACAAGACTTCAAAAAGTGACCTGCCTGGCCACAATAAAGGCACAATCTCTCCCTCCTCCTAAAGGCTCTCTCATCCGCAGAGAGACGCGTGAAGCCCAAGTGCATGGGTTCATCTTCACTGACCGACTCGGTACCAGGAGGCATGGGAGGTGAGGGAGGCACGGGTGGGATTGCAAAGCTCGGAGGCAAACGTACAGGAGGTTTCTGCAAGCGCTCCTTAAATGAGAGTCTTTCTCTGAGTCTGGAGTCAATGAGGATGGCAAACGTGATCAACCTCTCCAGCTCAGTGGGTATATTTCGGGCTGCTATCTCATCCTTTATGGAATCCGAGAGACCATGAGAAAAAGCAGCCACGAGGGCCTCATTGTTCCAAGCAACCTCTGCTGCCAGAGTACGGAATTCATTGGCGTAGTCGGCAACAGTTCTCGTACTCTGAAGGACATGAGGCACTTGGCAGCAGAAGCGGAGCGTGCGGGAACATCAAATACCCTTTTAAAGGAAGCCACATACTCAGGGTAACTCAAGACAACAGGTTTTTGCGTCTCCCATAGAGGGTTTGCCCAGGCCAAGGCTCTCTCAGAAAGCAAAGATATCACAAAACCTTGGGAAACGCCTGGGGCAGCATCTCAAAGTGCAGCAATTCTCTAGCTCCCTCATCACCTCCTCCCATGCTCGCCTCCAGGACTTTTCCAGAGCCTCTCCACTCCTATGGAACTCCTTACCCCAACCTTTCTGATTATCTCCTACTCTATTAGCTTTTAGACTATCCCTGAAAACCCTCCTCTTCAGAGAAGCCTACCCTACCCACACCTAACAACTGTATTTTCATTTTCTCCATCTGATCATCCCCCACAGCTATTACCATTTGTTCCACTTGACCCTCCCTTCTAGGTTGTAAGCTCTAACGAGCAGGGCCCTCTGATCCCTCCTGTATTGAATTGTATTGTAACTGTACTGTCTGCCCTCGTGTTGTAAAGCTCTGCGCAAACTGTTGGCGACTATGTAAATCCTGCATAATAATAATAATAATAATAATGTGCAACTTCCAGGGGTCACCCTTCCTTCCTTGAACATCTAAAATGCAGACTTACAACTGTCAGCTACACTGACACAAATGGGATTCTGCTGCCCTGCATTTGACATGCATTTCAAACATGTCAACCCATGTACACAAGCCCAACTGCCCTTTAAGGGATGTTATTTAAGAGGTGCATATTCTGAGGCACCCAGTGTCAATGTTGCTCCAAAGAGTCTCTGCTTTTTGTTATCAGCTGCTTATTGCCCCTAGAGATTTTAGGTCCATGCGAACATGTACTTATGTTCACTTAGATCTGGATGGGAGGGGGACAAGGAAAAAAATTCCATGATACTAATCTGTTCTACTAATAAATCCCATGTCATGAGAGTCTGGAGACTTCCAGGACGCAATTTCGCAATTATGGAAAGATCCAGCCAAAAAATCTGTTTGGAAATAAGCAGAAGAGCTCAGGACCATATGGTGTTGTGGTGGGAGGCAGCGGCAGGAGGGCTGCTCTGGAAAACAATATGACAAATAAACGGAAGCCCAGTAAATAAGTCACATTGGGAATGGGGAGATGTAGACTAAATAGTGATGCCAGTTTGAACTTTTCGTTATCAGTCTTGTTTCTGCTGAGATATAATGTGAATCAATAACGCAGCCCAATGAGATCATTTCCTGAAATGCTTTAAACATACTATTCACTATCATTTAGTGATGAAATACCAGTACAGAGTACATGGTACAAAGATGTGTCTGATGAGGTTCTGAAAATGACCAATCCCAGCTGAGTGCACATCTTGATATGTGGAATGGAAAATATGCACATACTGTACATTCAAATTGACATTTATAACAGTACACAATGTGTACATACATGCTAGAAAATAGTACAGTGGTAAAGTAGACTCATTGACATCTAATCACAACGAGTGCTAAAGGAGCATCAAACCTACATTATAACAATACATGCACGCATTGAGGTACAAGATTCAGGGTTATCAACATCTTCATAAAGAAGAGTCAGGAAATAAGAAAAGTTACAGATAGATATAAAAAAAAATATAAGTAAAATAATAACTTTTTTTTTTTTTTGGCCACGGGATGTAAGGTACAAACAGGTCAGTAATCTAGCTTATAGTATCTAAAGAACAGTGCATGGTAATGTTTCATAGAACGTTATATTGTCATCAGGAAGTGTCTCCAAACAATATTACCCTAGAGAGCTGCCCTCAACTATTTTTTCTTTTTTAGGTTCCAGCAATGGCATGATTGACAATGGATCTACATCAGGGGACATTGTTTTTGTTTTATTTAATAAAGGAATTGTCAAAAACTGTACTGTCTTTATTCACTTTTACACTTTTTTGGTGAATGGGTAGGGGTACTATTACTCATTCACGTGGGGGGGTGGGATCTGGGAGCACCCTTGTTAAAGGGGACGTCCAGATTCTGATAAGCCTGGGTTGTGGGGAAGAGGCTCCTGTCCCCATCAACATGGGGACAAGGTGCTTTAGGGTGGGGGGGCCCACGCCGTTTACGCCGTTTTTTCTAAATTTTCCCCTTAATATTCATACCAGGCCCACACTGATTTTTTTTTTCTTAATTTTTAATTGCCGGCACAATGATGACAGCTGATAAGTCATCCGTTGTTAAGAGAAACTGCAGTCTGCTCACATAATTTGTAATAAAAACATCTTTGCCATTCTGAAGCTTCCCTCCAACCACTTTGCATATTAGTTTATATATACTGTGATTCTGTACTTGCCAAATATGCTGCAGAAATCTCCCTTCACTGAGTCTTGCTGCAACCATTTTAACTGTGGGCGGCGGAAGCTGCTGCCTGTTTTACTTCCTGGATTTACACAGACACACAAAGGCACACCTCCAGCTCTGCAGCCCTGCAGCTCTCATTGACCCTCTTATGACTCATCCACCCTCCCTTCCTGGCAAACTCTCACAAGAGTTAGAGATAGAGCTATGCATGATGTCATAAGCCTAGGCTAATGACCAGACAAGAAACAGGAAGTGGGCTCTTTAAGGTATTTACTGGCAGAAAAAAAAATCTTTTACTATCCAAACAACAGTGAAAACAACAAGGGCAGAAGATTTAATAGATGGAAAGATGAAAAAATGACTGAAAGTCCGCTTTAAGGACACGGCTGCCGGCTTCCTGGCCCGCTCCCTAACAACCAGAAATTTGGGCCCCCACCCTGTTTCTGACAAATACCACATGTGATACCGCCAGCAAAATCCTGATGATAAAAATTGTGTGTTTTTTTAGTCTCTGTTCCGTTTGTGAATTGGACTTAAGAGCTTACCACATGTTTTTTTTGACGGAATTTACCAGCACATTCTTAATTTTATGGTAAATATCGCATAATCTTTTTTTTTGGTTTTTGTTATTGTTTTTTTTGTTTGTTTATTTACCACATGCAATAATTTATGCAAAGGAGTCACGTGCCTGTGTTATCGCATGCAGTAAATATTAGTGAATTGACCCCAAACACACTGTAAGGATTTCCAGAAAATCTTAGAATGAACCATGATACCTTCTTCTTACAAACTGGGCAACACAGTGGCTAAGTGGTTAGCACTTCCACTTGGCAGCACTAGGGTCGCTAGTTTCGAATCCGAGCCATAACACTACCTGGCTGAAGTTTGCATGTTCTCCCTGTGCCTGTGTGGGTTTTCTCTGAGTACTCCGGTTTCCTCCCACACTCCAAAGACATGCTGGTAGGGTAATTGGATCCTATCTAAATTGGCCTTAGTATGTGTATGTATGAATGTGAGTTAGGGACCTTAGATTGTAAACTATTTGAGGACAAGGACTGATGTGAATGTACAATATATTGCATATGTGAAATGCTGCATAAATTGACGGTGCTGTATACTGTAAGTTCCTGTAATAAATACATCTAAAAGGTACAAAAAAAATGTTTAAAACATTTTTGGGCATTCTGTGTGAATGGGAACAAATAACAAACATATAGTGGGGTTTTCTCCAATTTGACTGCAAATATGGAAATATGCTCTGTTGGCCGTTCAGAGCAAAGTGACAGTGTCTGTGTACACACACCCCACTGATGATCACCTCTCCATTAACCCTTGGCCGCACTGGGTAACATTAGAGTGATAGAGTGATGTCACTGTCTCTAGGTGCCAATACTAGGTGTTTTGGTGACGGCACAATGGAGGAAGGAACCTTGAAGATCAGGGTGGACAGGAGTGGGGAAGGTATGTTAAGGTACTGGTACTATACATTGGTTTTAATGTAGATTTGTTGTTGCAAGATGAAAAGAGAGCTTGTTAAGGCCTAAAACTGCTGAAGAATATTCAGCATCTAACACACTTGTGATTCTGTTGGATGTCTGGTCCACCACTCTGTGGTAGGGTTCCATCTGACGGCACCTAAATAACTACTGTATTGTGTATTGACGTAGGGGCCAGTGGAAGGAACCAAAGAATGCAGCGGGGGACCAGCCCTCTGACACTCTTGGACGTCTGCCAGTTGCTGGAAATTCTTCAGTGGACATAGCTCTTAAAAACAAAGGAGTTAGGACTTGAATGAGAGTATCACTTTGTGTCTGCGACAGAGAGGATGTGGCTTTTTTTGATAAGATGAGCAAACTTGGAGGGCATATGAGGAAAGCCTTGTCAAAATCACTGATAGAAGTTCTAACTGTTCCCCACTCTTTCCTGAAACTAAAAAAGTTTAGCTTGAGTTGAGCTGGTGGTGAGCAAATTCCACCTGTGCCATTTCACTGACAGCAAAAATGATAAATTAATGGCAAAATACAATGTGCCAAAATCAGTTCACTTTTAGATAAGAAAGGAATAAACGTTATACATATTGGGGTTGATTTACTTAAAGCGCAGTTCCACCCAAGAGTGGAAGCTCCACTTATTTGCTTCCTCCCCTCCTCCTGTGCCACATTTGCCACCTTTCGGGGGGGGGGGGGGGGGTACTTGTTTTTGACAGGTACCCATCCCCACTTCCGAGAGATCTCAGGAAGTTCAGTCAGAAGTTCAGCCCTCCTCCTCCTTCCCCCGCCGCCAGGCCATTCAAACAGCACAGTGTGCTTCATGCATGCACAGTAGGGATCCGGCTGTGAATTCAGCTTCACAGCTGGTTTCCCTTACTACGAATGGCAGTGGCAGCACCGAGAGCCGATGGAAACATCGGATGGCGTGCCGAAATCACTGGGTTCCAGGACAGGTAAGTGTCCTAATATTAAAAGTCAGCCGCTACAGTATGTGTAGCGGCTGACTTTAAATTTTTTGCTGGGGGGGACTGAACTCCTCTTTATGGAATAGAGCAGCATGTTCACTTCCAAAGTGAATTTTGACTTTGTAAATTCAATTTTTACATATAGATGAAAATGCACTTTGTAAAGAACACCCAATCATCAGGGAAGGGTAAAAGATTTTTTTTTGCTTGTACAGAATTGGATGACTAAAACCAGCACAACGTCATCTCATTCATCCAATCAGGTACAATCAAAAGTACAGTTTTTTTTTCCCTTGCATGTGATTGGGTATTCTTTTGCAAAGTGAAATTTCACTTTGTTTCATTTAATTTCATTCATTAAGATAATTAACTTCGCAAAGTGAAAATGAATTATTATTAAGTGATCTCCTTTGGTAATTCAGGGTCAATTCCTCTACATAATTTTTTTTTTTTTTAGGATAAGGCTTAAATAGTCCTTCAACGAAGAATTTAATTAACTGAATTACAATGATAATCATTCAATTCCGAAAACCTGCTCAGATAATTATTTTTCATTGCTAGCTATTGCTTGCAGCCACAGTGTTCGTAAGACAGCCAGCTTATCCCCATTCCTCTACATACTGCTTTCTTCCGCAGAATCATAATTGTGCCTATTCCCTTAAAGGCCATGACAGCACAATCACTTATAGAGGAGGACATGCCAGCAGAAGACAACTACATCTAGTAATGATGATTTTAATTTAATCTATTTTTCTAAGTTATGACTGCC